>NW_018406286.1:756912-777631 GCF_002113885.1 Mizuhopecten yessoensis | reverse complement strand
AGGGTCAAGAAATTCACAATTTTGGTAAAGCACCTTAAGACCCTTCCATCTATGAAGAGTATTTGATTCTACCATATCTGGGTCTTGAGAAGAAGATTTTTGAAATTTCAGTCAATTCAACCCTTTTTGGCCCCACCCATCAGCCCCTGACTTTGTCTCAGGTGACCTAAAAAAAGTTCATTGAAGATCCGACATGTGGGGGTGAATTTAATAGTTCTGAAATCTTGGGGTACAATTAACTGTACCATGTTTTGGGGATAAAAAACTCATTTGAGGGTTTCTGGAAACAATGGTGTATATATGATGTTTATGAAACTATTATTAAACTGACAAAAAGTTGGATCAATGAGGAAATACATGTACTTACAAAATCCAAAAAATGCCATAATTGCAACAATGTATCTTTTTGGAAATTTCCGTAGTGACCACAGTTTTTCACAGCCTTCATGGCTTTCATCAGCTGGTTTGATTGGCTGTTTTTCATTGTATGCTTCATCCAATCCAGTGTAGCGATTTAAGTCAGTCATCTTGTAATTAATGCAGTAATGTTGATTACTTTTCTGAAAAACCAATTTGCAGTAAGAATTTATTCACAACATATATAAATTTCCTCCCAAAATACCAGGGCCCTTTTGGATATATATGAATTTCTTGAAAAACTATATATTTCATAAAAAGCCATTGCAAACGGACAATTTTAAAGTCTTAACCGGTATTCATTCTTTGATATGCCTATTGTATATCTACAATGATGTGCTACATGCATAAGTCTTTCACGTTGCACTTATTTCCCAAACTTACATTGTATGTTGGTTTAGTTTTTTATGCCGCTGCTTCGTCAAAGTCAGGTGTACATAGTACCTGTATTTGCTTAATAATCGCCATTCAGGCTTCATATGCAAATGAGAAATTTGCGGACGGTATATCGTGGTTTAAATAGTGTTGATTTACGTTAGAATATACTTTTTTTATGCCCCTGCTTCTGCTTTGTCTCTGCATGTGTGCTGTGGTTTCAGGAGCTGCTGCTGTTTCATGAATGGGCATAAAGCTTTGTTTATAGGTATATAAAATATATCATGGGAAGGCGATGTGTCCAATCCGAAACAAGGTCACTGTGACCTCAATTTGACCTTTGGAATTAACCTCATGTACTCAAATAATGATTTCCAGAGCATTTCACAGCAGCTGTTTCATGATTGGGCATCAAACTTTGTGTATAGGTACATCATTGGAAGGGGTTGTGCTGCATCCTAGAACAAGGTCACTGTGACATCAACTTGACCTCAGGTACTCAAATAATTGTTTCCAGAGCATATCTCAGCTTCTGTTTTCATGAATGGGCATGAGGTTGGTATATATATATTTAGGTACATCATATAATGATGGTGTGTCACATTCTAAACCAAGGTCACAGTGACCTCATGTTGACCTTGCCCTGACAAAGTCATACTAAATTTAGTAAATGGGTCCAAACTTTGTAGATATGTGGCAAAAAGTTATCCCATTGAACAGTTTATACCATTTTGATTAAATTCAGTCGGTATATATGTCTATAAACATTTTCTGTTTCTTAGGATTTTAACAATAATGAACTAATAAATAGTTCTGCAGTTTTTCGAACAATTTCTTCGTCAAAATGGGATAAAAAAAGCCAGCATTTTTTCCCCCCCCCCCAAATTATAATATGGAATCAATGAGAAAATGGATCCAATGAGAAAATGACAATACAGCTAGAATATCTGTGAAAGTCAAATATGGCACGTCACTGTTAATTATCCTCGGGTTACAGGTTTCCGTGCACTTAAGAAGCCTCCGCGATTTCGTAATCATATCGGCAGAAAACTGTTGAAATTACGGAAGACTGTCATAAACATGTATACAATCTACTAAAGGAAACAAAAAACTAGCAACATAAAACTGTATTTAAAAAAAATCAGAACAAACAATTTTTAACAAATTTCTCCCATCGGAAGAAGCCGTCATATGTTTCCGTGTGTCTATTTTGATTTAATTTTCAAAGAAAGATAACTTGAATACACTAAAAAGAAATTCTCTACAGTGACCTGCAAGAACAAAAGCTTCGTTTGGAATATTTTTTTTTATCTTTGATCGTCAAATTAATTATCAAAACATTTTTTTTTAATTTTCAATTTTTTATTGATTTTTCAAGATGTCAAATTGAATGAATTCATGTAATTTTATAAATTTATTTGTTATATTTAGTTAGTTATAATTTGGAATCGGTTATTTTTTTGTTCTGCAGTCTTATATCGGTTTTGGTTGATGGCAAGTTATTTCTCATTTTGTTCTGTTTATGGTGAAAATTGGAAGTTCATTGCATTACAAGGTTTACATTTCATTGAAAACACTGCATGTTTATCGATATAAGAATGTCTCCTTGCATTGGCTCTTCGGAAGTGGAAAAAAATCGGCGAGGAAATGTGGCCTCATTTGCATACAACATTTTCGTACGTTTGTCAGACTACAAAAAAGACCGGTTCATGAATGAAATATATCACCGTTTTTTCAGGTATGGGCTCATTTTGAGCAAGATAAAAAGTGCATTAAGGTCATAGGAGTGTATTGCTAAACGGAAATAGGAAGTACATGCCTAGTTGAAAACCCAATCTAGGGAGACAGTATCACAATCTCTGCATATTCTAATGTTTAATATTAAACTGATGAATATTGTATGTTTATTATTGACAGAACAGTATGTTCTTTTCATATAAAGTATTTCAAAGCAATCTAGGCATTAATTCAGTTGTTTTTTAATCAATGAGTCACATGTGTCCATTTTTCTGTACTTCAGGAAACCGGCTACCTATTTCACTACTGTGAAGTTTTGCAAGAACCATAACTCTTTCATGCAATTACTATGTGTATATTGTTTTATTATAAAATGTCAATTTTTTTAATCGTTTATAGATAATTCATTTTACACAATTTCAGTATTTATGAAATTGATATATATTAATGCAATACTAATCTATGTTAGTATCATGTTTATTGACATTATATTGCAAAAAGATTGTGTTTCATTTTTTATTTTACAAAATTCACTCCTTTTACATAGATTTCCATTTAAAATCCTTAAAATTCTGACAACCTTTTTTTTTTTTTGTGGCAGAATTTTTTTTTTACTTCAAAGCAATATAACAACAAAATTAGAAGAAATTCTACTGAGAAATGGCGACACAATCCTATTACTTTAAGCAAAACTGCATATTTATGCATGTTTTTTTTAATCAGTGATTATTTCTTGTTTTCCGGACGAAGTTCTGGTAATTTTTGTGTCAGTTTACAGACGATGGCCAAACGTCTAAAACATCCTTGTGTTGTGTCCAACAGGTCACGTAGTTACGGGATATAGCTTGATAAAATGGCTGCGCTGAAATACATAACGCGCGGAAACTTATGACCTACAGTAGACGATACTATATTGTTTTATTACGATAACACAGCTTGACGCTAACAGATAACATCTATGCATGCTAACAATTATAATTTCCGTACACATTTAAATCATTTATGCTTTCAATCCTACACATTTAAATTATTGGTTTCAATTCTGTGCCCAAGGAATCCCCGTGAATAATTCACGGATTGAGATTGTTCACAACCAACGACAGAGTGCCTAAAAAAAATCCAGGTGTTGTTGATAAGAACGGAATATTACAGTTTGCTGTCTGATACTTAGGTATGGTTTGTCGCTGCAGGGCTGGGATTATACCTACACGATGTAACTTTGACATAAATACCTGATGATAAGCTAACTAGATCCGATTAGACCCGAGGCCAATATTGCGATAGCCTCGGGGGTTAGCGTCTGCACTGTTTCGGCTATGACAAAAAGGCCAAGAATAACATTTTCATTGGTATAATTGAACAAACGAAAATCAACCTTGATTTAAATGCAATCCCAGCTTCACAGTAATGTCAACGAGTGTTCACGATGCATCAGCAGCCGATTTATGACACTTTCCTTCAGAAACACCGGCATATGGTAGACGAACACAAATGTATGATAGCCGCCATCATCTGTTTATTTACAATCAGCAATATACCATCAGGTTTTGTTAAGTCAACGCTGATTGGTCAGCGGATTTTCGGCTGATAGCTGAAATAATGTGGTTTTCTTCTTTTTGGTTGAATTTGATAGGGTTTTTAAACAAATACATAAGCTTAATATATTAAACGTGTCCTACAGAAATTAAAACTGTATTTTATAACTTCACCAAATTCTTATTTTATCATAAAATATTAATGATATATCTCCTGGGATGAAACTGAAAGAACCAATCAAATCATCTGTCCGTATACCGCATAATGATATAGTGACGTCACTGTCAGTGTGTATTCAGAAGCAGTGCCCGACATTAGTCGAAGAGGAATCATCTAACTTGGATTGCTAAGATTCTTCAAAATGGGACCTAATAACGGCCCATTGGTGCTTATAGTTGTGTTAGCTACACTGAAGGTCAGTTTTGGGTACATAGAGGTAAACAGTTTTTTTATTTTCTTTTGTTTTTCACGTTCTGTAATGTGGTGTGTGCATGTCTGTCATTTGTATGGGACGATGTGTGATTTCACATTTCTCCACGGCGACGGGGGTGTTAGTGTAGGCGCTTTTTGTCATTTTGATAAATCTATGCGTTTTTCATCAGTATGGTACGATTTTAAAGAAATTTCACTATTTAATAGTGTACTGCGAATAATTAATTTCAGTCGAAATGATTTGTCCCGTCATCCGTGAACGAAGGTCTACACTGTGTGACCTATATTCATTGATTTAAAGGGTTAATTATGTAGAGAACCCCACTTGAATAGGGTGTCATCTGTTGTCTGTCTTAAGTTATAATGTACCGGTAACAATACAAAAACGGAACAGCAAGCTTACACATACTGCTATTTTTGTACGATGATAATATCACTGAGACACTTCCTAATTAATTCCATAAAGTGTGTGACGTCACCCAGTTGTGGGCTAAATGACAACTCGGTGGAAGTAATTGACATTTTTGTTATAAATCATTGTAGAATTACGTTAATTGTCTCATACTCTGGGCATTCTGTAGCAAAATATGATACAAATAATTTGATTCCCAACTTAATTTACATCAGCGTTGATAGCGTAGAATAAATTATTTGAATAAATGTCAGAGTATTAAAGACCCTATACAAGTGGCTAGTACAGTTAAAATAAATGCTTAACAAGATCAAAGCACATATTTGGTAAGACTGTTTATCGCAAGAAAGTTTCCATCATATCGAATGTCTCATTTAATGAGACATTCAGTATGAGCTAGGGCAATAGCTCATTCAGTATATATATACGTAGAGCTTCAGACTAATTAAGTCAACTTCAGACGTCCCTGAAAAAACGTATATATTTTAGATCCTAGATTTTATCAAATACTGTGCATTATAAATATCCTCATCTTTTGTGGATTTGTATCTGCGATTTAGGTCTTAAATACAGTATAGAGACTTTGGAAAACTCTGCATAATGAATATATGTTAAGGGGACATAATTAACCCAAGTATTATATGGATTTGTATCTGCGATTTGGTCTTAAATACAGTATAGAGACTGGGGAAAACTCGGCATAATGAATATATGTTAAGGGGACATAACCCAAGTATTATAAATACAAGTTGAGAAAACCACATTATTAGCAGCACTTTGAGATAAATGCTTAAGATGTTGTCATAAACATAGAGGTATTTTTCAAATCTCCTGATTTAACTGAATAAGACCATTTCAAAATGCATACTTGCTAACGTTAACCCTCCCGATTTTGGACCATGAATTTAATATTTCTGACCAGTTTTAGAAATCATGTATCATATTTAAATATAAGCCTGTGGATATCGATGTAGGTCACATTGTAGTTGTTCAGATCATACATTTAATTATTGTGCTAGTAGGAATATTGATTTTACCTGTTCAAAGTTTAACTTTATAAGTAACTCACTGATCAAGTTGACCCTGAAAAAAATTCTTATAGCAACCATATTTGTTGAAATCCCTTTTTCCATGCATAGTAAAATTAGTATAATCTCTATATTACCGTAGTTATCCTGTAATAAGCCGTTGCCTGGTAATGAGACCCATAATCATTAATGTCCATTGTAAATTCAAATATCCTATAATAAGCCCATCCCTTTAATTTGAGTTATATATATCAGTTGCAATTGGCTTATAATAGTATCTGTGGGTTTTATTATAGTTTCCAGTAGAGGAATATTTTAAAAATTAAAAAATAATTTTTAATGTTTTCTTCCCAATGGACTGCAGATTTTATAAATGTAGCGAAGTCTTTTATGAGTGTTATGAGTAGTAAGCAAAATGGAAAGGCTCTTTACTTAATTACGTTCAGGATTTTGTTTTGTTTGCTCTAGATCTATAACCTGTATCTCGTCAAACCCCAAGTATCAGTAGATGAACAGGCAAACACTGTTTGTTCTAGTGTTAATCTCAAATTTATCAGTAATGGATATTTGAATTTTTTCGTGGAATTTGGAAATTTTTCTTTTTCAAATATCCCAATATAGGTAGCTAGGGAAAACCCAGAAATAGCTACATACATAAAAACAAGCAATTATAGATTTATACATAAAAACCAAGAAATTATAGATTTATGCTTCACATACTCATTGTTGGTAATTTTCGCTACTATTTAACTCATTCACCCCTGAAGACACATTTGAACTCTTCCAATTTCAAAGGTTAGAATAGTTCATAATGAATTTTAGGGGTGAATCAGTTGATGAACCAGGGAATTATTTAAACAGGTCAATGGTTCATGATCACCTGTAGGTAATTGTTGTCACCCTTTTGAAGTTATATATTGGTACTGTGGTTTTTCTCCTGGTATTACAGTTTTGATCCACTACAAAACCCTGGCACATCAATAAATGACCATAGCTGTTAAATAGGACATAAAACACAAACATTTACCAAACTGAAGTATGCAAGTTGGTCTTATGTCATTTATAAATCATATTAGATAATAATAATAATTAAGATTGGGAATTGATAGTTCAAAATTTTCTAGTCAAAAGTTTTGCCAATAAGAAGAATACATTCCTTTAATACATTTCGTCATGTCCAAATTCTATCTTCAGTAAAAAGTCTGGATCCAAATAAATAAAAATATGAGGTCATCCCCAAAGTACCAGTCCAGATGTGGAAAATAGATGAAAGCTAATTTAGATATATCTAGGGTAATATTTCCTATATCTAAAAATAATTTGGGTATGTACATATTCATTATACACCAATTATGAAACAGACCTATAGTAGCTGGTCAAGCATTACCAATGCCTTATGATATACTTAAGATAATATTTTTTGTGAACAAAATCAAAACATGTAGAGCCGCGGTGGCTAAGGGGTTAAGGCGTCTGACAATCTGCTACAACAAGCCCTCCACCACTGGGTAGGGTTTGTGACTTACGTGGAGCAGTCGCCAGGTACTGGCTGTAGGTCAGTGTTTTTTCTCCGGCAACTTTAGCTTTCCTCCACCACCAAAACCTGGCATGCCTTAATATAAATGACCATAGTTGTTAACAGGATGTAAAACCCAAACAATCCAAACCAAACCTAAAACATGTCATATTTATTCATCTGTCATTATACCAATTAAGTGTTGTTGTATCATGATGTATATACATATCAACATGTACTGTATAGTGTACATGTAAATCACTTGTACTTTGTACATCAGTATGTTTAGGTGTGGTTAAGAAGTGTCAAGTTCAGCTTGCACACATAGTCCTGTGCTTATAAGAAAGCCCTAGGCAATCACCTAACAGGGAGGTATATAGTAACATCAATGAACACAATGATTGTCAAGGTGACTACCCTTCATTAAGCACATAAAATGTAGCTGGTATGAAGAATGCAAAAGAATCTAACTTTTGCAGATGCATGTGTCTGCATACTTCAAAATCTAGGTCACCCTGTATGTACCTCCAAATTAATTTAATTCAAGATATTTTATTTAATTATTTCAAAACAAAAATGTTAAATAAAAGACAAAGCCTATTATACTAAACTTCCCAATAAACATTGATGTAAATAATTCATATTAATTTGAAATGGACAGATGATGGGTATTGATAAAATTGTTAAGAGCGAGAGTTATCATTACAAGATAACGTAAACTTTAAGCATTTAAATTGATATTTCAATGCCTCAACATTTTGATGACACAATTTTAAGATCTATTGGTGGCTTTAATTTCATAATAACCTCCAAATCTCCCTGGTAGTGGTATACGATACACTTTGTATCAGTTGTATGCAGGGTCAGACACTAGGTTAGACACTATATATATAAAACTAGTTGAATAGATATTTTACTAGTCTTTCATCAATGTAACTAGTCCAAGATTTCCTTAAATCATTCACCCCTGAAGACACATTTGAACTCTTCCTATTCAAAGGTTGGAATAGTTCATTATGAAATTTCATGGGTGAATGAGTTAAGGAAACAACACGATCTACAGTACGAAACATCACTGTAAGGGACTTAAAATAACAACTGCCATAAAAATATGGTAAAGGTTTTTGGGAAAATGTTGACAATTAATAATCATGCAATTTATCTTATTTTTAAGCAGTTTTCTAAATTTTAAAAAGGAATATTCTTATTTTATAATAATATTTTTCACAAGTCCAAAGGCCCTGCAGTTAGGTTAGGTGATTCACTAGTCCTTGCTGAAATCTAGATCTATAGTCCAGCCTCCAGGATTAACGGACACGTGTTAGTGTCGACCCCTGAGTATGTACATAACTTAACACCTATAGCTAGGTGCCATAGAGAACCATTTTATACTAATTGGCATATTTAGGAGAGAAACAAGTGAATCTGTAGTATACTTTACAATCTAGGTGGCATATATGTCAAATATTTATCGGTAAGAAACATAATTTGAACAGGTATAGAACGTTAATTACTCTCTCATTAATTATTTAAAAAAAAAATTTGCTTTAAAGGAGAAATTAATTGTTATGATCTACAATATTGCCAGTGTATTCAAATATTGAACTCATTCTCTTGATCATGAAAGCAGAATGAAATCACTTACTTCTGGAGCCATGCAGCTTTTCAGTGATAAAATGTCTGTTGACTGAGGAGAGAAATCAATTTGTGTATGATGCTGGGAGGGCCGTTCACTACATCTACACATCATGAATTTATTAAGTGGCTAAGAGTTTCTGACTGGTAGCCTTTAGGTATAGGCCGTAAAAATGTGATGATCAAACTATGGTAAGCCATGTCACAGTCCGACTGATTCTCCAGACAATCAGGAAATTTCCAATACGGGACTTGGAACAACTGTGGGTGCGTCATCGCATATACATGTATGATTCAGAACTCGCTGGGCAAGTTTTCTGTGTAGACTTGTCAGAAGCTGAAACACTGGGAAATGCCAGAACAATAGATGTTTATTGAATATATGACAAATTATATTGGAGGCTTTCCTGTGGTTCCACGGAGTCTGGCTAACAGGTCTTATACATATCCATGGTGTTCAAGCAGTGGTTTCACAATTTCCATAGAGTACTCAACAAGTAGAATACAATTTCTCCCCAAAACCAGTATACAGTAGGTTTTCTCACTCACAACTCATTGGATAAATCTACCAGGAGAAGTAAACATCCTTCATTGGACAATCTTTGAATTATGACCTCATGTACATGTATGTAATTTAACAATGCTTTGCAACATCATTTGTCATTGTGACGTCATAATGCATAGCTATTGTTTCCCCGATTGAAATCAGACATTATGTATTTTCATAGGGAAACATATGATTTTCTAGATAAAATACATGTACAAATGTTATGGGAGAACAAGGTCCCCAGGCTGGTGATTGTTGCTTATCAAGTTTATCTTACCCTCATTAGTAATTAATTTTCAAATTTGTGAGGACAATAAGTAAACCTAGTGTCTTTATAGAATTTGAAAGTATCTGTACCTTATGTATGTACATAGTGGGTTTAGTAAACCACCTCCAGGTTTATAGGTTGGGCACAAATTACAATATATATATATAAGCTGAAGTTGTTCAAACTTAAGAATGTGTAGGAGTTTTGTGTGTCACCGTCTGTGGTTTATACTGTCTCCTTATACCTGGGAGAGGCTAGTATACCTGAATCCGTCTCATCTCACCTTATAAAGCCCTGTTTGCTTGATACAAAAACTACCCTTTTGGGTACTTTTCTGGAAACTGAATAGAAACATCTACCTTTTTATAGCCAATTAGCAGTTAATTATCATATTAACATGTACTGAAAGTATAATATACATTTAAGAAATTGTGAAAAGAATAAAATGATAAAAAGAATTTGAGTTAATGATTGTTATATGCTAACCTAGTATATATTAGACAGTTAGGTTTGAATTCTAGGTCCCTAATCCACCGCAGGTTATTTACTGTACATGACATTGCCCAGGTATGCTATTAATGGTCATTACCTGTAGAAGAGACTGGATAGGATACAGACGTATCTGATGTTTGTGTAAATGTGTTACAATTGATGTGCCATATGATGGCAACAACAAGGGGTATCATTTAAAGTTGTACTTTAATGAAGCTCATTTTCCTAAATTTGGTGCATGCACATGTAGAAAATGTCCATGTTGAAAGAGTGCATAGACAGGTGCTGATCCAGGAGGAAGAATATNCCCCCCCCCCCCCCCCTCCCCCTCCATCAACTCCCTACAGAATTGACCCGAATTCCAATGCAAGCATAATTATAAGGCTATCATCAAACCAACATGGCAAGGCATCAATTTTATGATAAAAAAGGCTTGGGACATTGTACAGGTGTCAAAAGGTGAAAAGGGGCTTACATGGCGATTGTGTCAAGACATCAAAGAATGCTTACACGGGGCAGAGAGTTAAGGAGATATTAGGATTCAGTAGTGCTGGACATGATTCAATGATCTCGTCAAAAGTAAATGCCATTCCATGGGCAGACGTACGCGTGTGCACCAGTTTAAATAACAAAAAATAGACATATGTCAACCGGTGCAGAATGTGACACAGCAGATGGTGCAGACAAGTTGTGCCGGATCATTGGATTCCGGCAATATAACTGCATCAATGTGTCTTTACATGAAATACACGTGGGCAATCATTCATAAACAAATGCCTGGAGAGAAACAGTTTATCTTCTTGCGTGCTAGAGTTTGGTGATCATGGCCGCAGTATCATGTTTGATATTATGTGGAGTATTTTACTGAAGACCGGTTTTGATAAATTTTAAGAATTAATTTGAAAATATCTTGCATATGCATGTTTAAGCTTCATAGCAAATAATTCTAGCAGGTAAAAAGCAATCTAGACCTTGTTTTTTTTGTTTTTATTACTTTCCATGTGCATATATATATTTGGAGGAACTTCCACATGTATAGAATTCAGTGGATGAAAGCAAATATAGATATACATCACAAGATCAGGGTCTGTTGATCACTGTGAGTCTGGTGCAACAAAGCCACTTTGGTGACTATGAAAAAGGTTCTCCTCTCACTGAAGCTGCTATATCTATAACTCTTTGGTATTGCATTGGTTGCTTTGGGCTTTGTTTCATCAATTTCTGCATATTTTTCTGATACCTATAGCTACCATGTAAGAATACATACCACCAACCTTAAACTGAAGAAAACAATTAATTTAAATCCTCTTTACTTCATCAGCCCTATTTTCAAAACACATCAAAACATTGATGTTTCAAAATGAATCAATCGGTGTTTAAATTATATGTAATACCACACTGCAGTAATGAAATTTAGGATGTACACACCGCAGACAATTGGGCTCTGTAATATAGATTTGTTACAGATCTAGACCTACCGAAAATTTCACAAACCACTCGTTGCCCAAGATAATTTTACTTACATATTTAGAAATTGATATCGGGCCAAAGAAAAAAAAATGGTTAGTTTTGGGTTACCCTATATACCTACCCTATTTCTGTTTGCCTACTCTAAACTCTTTTTGGCATAGGTTACAAGGAAGCACTGTTAAAGTCATAATTATTCTCCCATATATACACCTTATAAAAAAATAATGATAAATTAGATTTATTACCTAACCTAAGTTTTTCAGACGTGTTACAGGGAACGAACATGTGTTTGTGTTTGGCCTCGTGAAATTAAGATACTATGGATAATATAGGAATAAAAGTAATTTTACAGATTATATTGAAGTTGCAGTGAATCATTATACTTAGAACATAGAAATAACGTCATAGATATGAATGATTCCCATAGATCTACTGTGTTTTACCTGGTGATAGTACAGGTATATGGGTATATATACTGTACACTCCTGTCATCACTGCAGTGAAACTGTCCTGGATATTAATCCCTGTACATTAAATTAAAGCAGTATGGATATGTAGGGATATGTAGTATTTCATTCAGCTTTAATTTGTAATAAACAGTTGTGGCCTACATTTGAAAGAACACCTGGCACAGGTGCAAATAGACTTTTTTCTCGTTTAGAGCTATAAGGTAAATCTAGACACAATGTAACTGTTATATACGTGGTAGGTCAGAGTTGATATTACAGAGTAGATATTATTGCTGTAGGTAATGTTAATTTATAAAAACAGTAATTGTAGGTCTGCTAGAATGAATTTTACCATATTTATCTGGCAATAGGCCCATTCCTTGTAATAAGCTAGCCCATCCATTCCAATATATATTGCAGCTTGGTAGAAATGCAAGCAAAGGCTATTTCATTGTCCTGTAATAAGCTCAGCCCTTACTTAGAGCTGGAGATTATATGTTGTCTCCCTGAGGTTAGCTTGATGAATAAATATGGTTGTTTTGTATGGAACCACCACCACCACCACCATTTTATATATATAATTACACAGCCATTTAACTTCCCTTCTTTACGAGAACAATATCTTTAGGATCCAAGTGTTCCCAGGCGCTAAATAAGGACTTTCTGTCACATGACCTAAGAAAAATCTTCCCCTGAATCACTGAAATGTCTTTGATTAAGTCAGCGAAATCAATCTGATATATCCACATCTTGGTCAGTTGCAGAACTGCTTTCCCTTTCTGTCTTCCAAAACCTATCCTCTTAACTTTCAGAACTGCTCTTCATTTCTTTCTTAGACAATAAAACATTGAGCCAGTCATCCTGGGGACAGCTAATCAGAATTGGTGCTTTACCTACTTAACCTTACAACTTCCTTTCTCCCGAACTAGAAAACATCACATCAAAACCTGCCAGGCCAAATATTCTATTCTGTTTCATGGTAGAACACTTCACAACTTATACCTTTCAAATAGCATAATTAGTACTCCTCCCTTTCAAGTGGACAACCTTTCAATTTGAATGGCCATTTTTTTTGTCATTTGTTCATGCTTTATATGAAGCACTTCAGAAAAAACCCATCTACAGTCCTTATAAAAAAAATGGAGGAAAAACTTTTTTTTTTTTTTTTTTTTTATAAATAGTGTCATTTTATCCCCATTTAAAAATGTTGTGATGCCCAAAATGCTGGTGGAAAACCCCAACATCTTTTAGCTACATCAGCATCCCCTAGAGATTCAGCGTTCATGCATATGCTGCACATACATACAAACTTACACACACAAATATACCACTGAAGAAGAAGTTGCTAGAATGTTGGATTATTTGAGTCAGTTCTGCCTGACTCGATCCTGATGCAAACTGTTCCCTGTCGACAAAATCAATATGACGAGAGTATCGCAGCGGAGAGGGGCTTAACACTATTGATCAGGCTGGTGTGTTCTTGCTGGGTTAGAAGCTGCATGAGGCTACGATGTAACGTAGAAAGTGATTTGAGTGTTTCGTAACCCTGTTGTATGTAAATTGTAATTCAGTTTCTAGGTAGTGGTATTTTTTTACTTCAGGTCTGCATGCTTCAATATCAAATGATACAAATGTAGATGGTGATATGTTGAACGAACATACATCCATTCATTTTACTTTGTCTTCTTAAAGTCGTTGTGTTCCAATGAAGCTGTAAGATCCAATTAGACATATGCTACCGTAAATCAGGCAACATTTACCTGTAACTTGTGTTAAACTTAGGGTTATGTTTACTTTGTCTACTTATAGTCAGTGTGTTCCTATGAAGCTGTAAGATCCAATTAGACATATGCTACCGTAAATCAGACAACATTTACCTGTAACTTGTGTTAAACTTAGGGTTATGTTTACTTTGTCTACTTATAGTCAGTGTGTTCCTATGAAGCTGTAAGATCCAATTAGACATATGCTACCGTAAATCAGACAACATTTACCTGTAACTTGTGTTAAACTTAGGGTTATGTTTACTTTGTCTACTTAAAGTCATTGTGTTTAAAATTCCAATGAAGCTGTAAGATCCAATTAAACATATGCTACCGTAAATCAGCCAACATTTATCTGTGTTTCGAAGGGTTACCTGTCCTTTAAGAAAGGAATTAAATAGTCTCGTCTAATAACATTAAATGGTATAGTTATATTTGTTAATTTTGTATATATCTTCTAAATTCCTAACCAATTAATCAACGAAGTTCAAATTATGATTATGCCCATGCCGCTTTGGTGTCTGTCTTTTCTGTCTGTTTGTCTGTCTGTCTGTTTTTTCTGTCTGTTTGTCTGTCTTTGTCTTTCTGTCTGTCTTTTCTGTCTGTTTGTCTGTCTGTCTGTCTGTCTGTCTGTCTGTCTGTCTGTCTGTCTGTCTGCCTGTCTGTTTGTCTTTTCTGTCTATTTGTCTGTCTGCCATCCATACTTGTCTGTATGACAACTTCGTGAAACTTAGCGTTTATATAAGGATTGACCTTCATTTTGATGGCATGTATAGTAGAATGAATGCAGTTGATAACTAATTAACATATTCTATGGTTTACTTGGCTGAAGAAAGGAGAGATGTAAATAGTAAGCATTATATTTTACAGAAATTTAAACAATTCCTTTTTCTTGGTTGGAGAAATAAAAAAAAAGCTCTTTTCAAAGTAAAATATTGTACAGTTTTATCATGGATATTATATATAAATCTTAGTTTTACATAAGATCTTGTCCGAGTAAGTCATGTGTACATGTGTGCATGTATATATATATATATATATGTACCAACAGATGCAATATGGGAATCTCGAAGCAATTCCTATTCCATCTGACTTCTATGAAACTAAATATGTGAAAATTTAATAGTTGGTAGAGATTGCATGTGCGATAGAAATTGATTTTAGATAAATATTACAATTTAATATATTTTGACTGACCGGCATATAAATATGCAAGACCTTAACTTGGTTTCAAACTTTGTTCAAAAAGACGATTCTCTTTATGTGTTACAGGCTTTGGCTGCCAATGTTGATGCCGTCTCTCAAAACACAAAGGAGAAGCTGACTCACATGGTGGCATACTCATGCGACCAGAAAGATGCCCCACTGATGTACAAACGCGCAGATCAGAAGTGGGAGGCAGCCGTCACGACACGGACTTCAACTTGTCTCGACAATCTACAAAGCATCTTTGATTACTGTAAAGAGGTATGTATGAATTTTGTTCGGTCTATTTTTGTGAAAAGTTTTTTTTTTATTTTTATTTTTTATTTTTTTTTCTCCAAAAGATGGTTGATATGATTTCTTGTCAAAATACTAATTGAACTGGCGTTAATTTGCAGCATTTCATAATTTGCTTGATAAACTTATAAATGTAAACAGGTGTTAAAGCTTTTTGGAAAAAAAATAAAAGGAGTTTGAGATATAAAATGTCTTGTCAAACATACAAATTAACCTAACACAAGTTTGCAGCATTTCATATTTGTTTGATGAACTTATGTAAACAGATGTTAGAATTTTTTGGAAAAATAAATAAAAGGAGTTTGAGATATAAAATGTCTTGTCAAACATACAAATTAACCTAACACAAGTTTGCAGCATTTCATATTTGTTTGATGAACTTATGTAAACAGATGTTAGATTTTTTTGGAAAAAAAAATAAAAGGAGTTTGAGATATAAAATGTCTTGTCAAACATACAAATTAACCTAACACAAGTTTGCAGCATTTCATATTTGTTGGATGAACTTAGATAGGTGTAATAATTTCTGTAAAATGAATTCCTAGTCAAAAGTATAAGCACACCAGCACAGTATTGAAGCATTGAGTGGTCTGTATTATACAGTTCAACTCCGCAAAAGGGGGTTGAATTTAGGACTAAAATTTGACTGTGTAATAAAATCTTCGAGTGAGTTCTTGGCCCAGTTGTTCAAAGTGTGATTAGTGTTAATGAACTATTAACTCATTCACCCCTGAAGTTTTATAACGAACTATTCCAACCTTTGAATTGGAAGAGTACACATGTGTCTTCAGGAATGAATGAGTTTTAATACAAATCTCCCAAAAAATCCATTTTGTAAGATGTGTCTGGAAATTTTAAATAATATTATGACTTTTGTCATAAAATGACAATTTGATTCTTCATTGATGTTAGTTTTGAGTTTTCATCTTCTATAAAATATATTGTTTTGAATATTTGCCTTGTCTCTCACAGCTAATCAGGTTATTTTAACATGACTGCAAAATGCAACAAAGAATGCTTAAAACTTTCAGTACTGCAAAGAATATGTGGCTGAAACAAAACAAGCCCTTTGAGGGTTCCCACTGTGTCTAATAGCATCAATGAAAGGTTGTGTTGGTCCTGGGAATTCATACTAAAACAAAGCTCAGGAATGCCGAAAGAGTTCAGGAGAACTACATAATAAATATATGGTGTTTTCAATAAGTGAAGTCAGAGCTGTAGTTATAAAACCAGACCTATAGCTAAAGTCCCATTGTATACATATTACCAAACCTTGTTAAATTGTAGTCGTACTACAAAAACAAATCCAGACCTATAGCTGAAGTGCCATTGTATACATATTACCAGACCTTGTGAAAGTGTAGTTGTACTACGAAAATAAAACCAGACCTATAGCTGAAGTCCCATTGTATACATATTACCAGACCTTGTGAAAGTGTAGTTGTACTACAAAAATAAAACCAGACCTATAGCTGAAGTCGCATTGTATACATATTACCCGACCTTGTTAAATTGTAGTCGTACTACAAAAACAAAACCAGACCTATAGCTGAAGTCCCATTGTATACATATTACCAGACCTTGTTAAATTGTAGTCGTACTACAAAAACAAAACCAGACCTATAGCTGAAGTCCCATTGTATACATATTACCAGACCTTGTTAAATTGTAGTCGTACTACAAAAACAAAACCAGACCTATAGCTGAAGTCCCATTGTATACATATTACCAGACCTTGTTAAATTGTAGTCGTACTACAAAAACAAAACCAGACCTATAGCTGAAGTCCCATTGTATACATATTACCAGACCTTGTTAAATTGTAGTCGTACTACAAAAACAAAACCAGACCTATAGCTGAAGTCCCATTGTATACATATTACCAGACCTTGTTAAATTGTAGTCGTACTACAAAAACAAAACCAGACCTATAGCTGAAGTCCCATTGTATACATATTACCAGACCTTGTTAAATTGTAGTCGTACTACAAAAACAAAACCAGACCTATAGCTGAAGTCCCATTGTATACATATTACCAGACCTTGTTAAATTGTAGTCGTACTACAAAAACAAAACCAGACCTATAGCTGAAGTCCCATTGTATACATATTACCAGACCTTGTTAAATTGTAGTCGTACTACAAAAACAAAACCAGACCTATAGCTGAAGTCCCATTGTATACATATTACCAGACCTTGTTAAATTGTAGTCGTACTACAAAAACAAAACCAGACCTATAGCTGAAGTCCCATTGTATACATATTACCAGACCTTGTTAAATTGTAGTCGTACTACAAAAACAAAACCAGACCTATAGCTGAAGTCCCATTGTATACATATTACCAGACCTTGTTAAATTGTAGTCGTACTACAAAAACAAAACCAGACCTATAGCTGAAGTCCCATTGTATACATATTACCCGACCTTGTTAAATTGTAGTCGTACTACAAAAACAAAACCAGACCTATAGCTGAAGTCCCATTGTATACATATTACCCGACCTTGTTAAATTGTAGTCGTACTACAAAAACAAAACCAGACCTATAGCTGAAGTCCCATTGTATACATATTACCCGACCTTGTTAAATTGTAGTCGTACTACAAAAACAAAACCAGACCTATAGCTGAAGTCCCATTGTATACATATTACCCGACCTTGTTAAATTGTAGTCGTACTACAAAAACAAAACCAGACCTATAGCTGAAGTCCCATTGTATACATATTACCCGACCTTGTTAAATTGTAGTCGTACTACAAAAACAAAACCAGACCTATAGCTGAAGTCCCATTGTATACATATTACCCGACCTTGTTAAATTGTAGTCGTACTACAAAAACAAAACCAGACCTATAGCTGAAGTCCCATTGTATACATATTACCCGACCTTGTTAAATTGTAGTCGTACTACAAAAACAAAACCAGACCTATAGCTGAAGTCCCATTGTATACATATTACCCGACCTTGTTAAATTGTAGTCGTACTACAAAAACAAAACCAGACCTATAGCTGAAGTCCCATTGTATACATATTACCAGACCTTGTTAAATTGTAGTCGTACTACAAAAACAAAACCAAATCTTCAGTTGAAATCCACATGTATAAATATTACCAGAACTTGTTTACTATATAAATAAAACTCAGAAGTTTTGCGATACCAGGTCAGACTTTCAGTCAAAGTCCCACTCTTTAAGACATGAGAGCTTGTCCAGAATAGAAATCAGTTTCTGTTAGACACTCATGACAGGTTTTAGTATACAGTTACTATTCAGCCTTTTCAGCAATACTTAGTATCCATTGGTCACTGTAGATGAGTTCCACATTAATACTTATTAGTTTCTAGTGGTCACTTTAGACAGGTTTCACAGTAACACTAATTAGTTTTAAATGGTCCTTTTAGACAGGTTTTATAGTAACGGTTATTGTTATCTCTATAGCTAGTGGTCACTTTAGACAGGTTTTATAGTAATGATTAATATCCATTGGTCACTGTAAATAGGTTCCACAACAGTGTTAAATGGTCCTTTTAGACAGGTTTTAAAGTAACGGTTATTGTTATCTCTATAGCTAGTGGTCACTTTAGACAGGTTTTATAGTAATGATTAATGTCCATTGGTCACTGTAAATAGGTTCCACATCTGTTTTAAATGGTCCTTTTAGACAGGTTTAACAGTATTGATTAATATCCATTGGTCACTGTAAATAGGTTCCACATCGGTTTTAAATGGTCCTATTAGACAGGTTTTACAGTATTGATTAATATCCATTGGTCACTGTAAATAGGTTCCACAACAGTGTTAAATGGTCATATTAGACAAGTTTAACAGTATTGATTAATATCCATTGGTCACTGTAAATAGGTTCCACAACAGTGTTAAATGGTCCTATTAGACAGGTTTAACAGTATTGATTAATATCCATTGGTCACTGTAAATCAGTTCCACATCGGTTTTAAATGGTCACATTAGACAGGTTTTACAGTTATGCTAACTATTCTGTTAGTTACCAGTGTTGCAGTAGTAAGGGTTGGGTGAACAGCAATACAACACCAATCTCACAATGGGTTGGGTAAACAGTTGCGGCAGGACGGAGTACAAGTGTAAGGTACGTACGGTATCTTATATCGTTCTACAGGAAGATATTTCATATATAAGACATAGATACCTACTGACCTAGAATAATATGTCATGTCACAGACACTTGTGTACATTGTGGATCGCTCCGGCAGCCTTTCGAGTACCTGTCTACAATACCCAACGAGATCTATCTTGTGGGGAATCTACCTGTGTGTATTAGGATAGTATGTCAAATTTAGACACTTATTGTACACTTTTTATGAATGAATGAATAAATAAGATAACTATGTATTACATGTATGTCATGGGACGGTCAGAGTAGATATTTACAGAGACAAAGTTTAGTGAATAAACTAGTAATTACAGTGATAAAGTTCAGAGATTATACAAAAACTCCTATAAGGTCTGAAAATATGTCAAATAGTAAAATCATGGTTGTCAAAGCCAGGGTTTTAATACCCACCGTCGAAATATTATACTCCGGTATTATGGTATCTCCCCCATGGAAATTAAAAAAGTTTGCAAGCAGGTTACCATGAAATCTTGGTAAGGCCTGTGGTATGTTAAGTATAAAGGGCTGCCACAATATATCGGAACACAGGTATATCACAATACATGTGTATATCATACCGTATCACAATACAGAGATGAAATATTGCTGTATCACAATATTTTTCAAAAGCATATTTTTATGTATCTGCTTGGTGTTTTAACTTTGCAAATTACTACAAATTCTAACAGATATGCCATTAAACATAAAGCAGACTTTTAATTTAAATAGATCAAATTTTGTAATCGATGGTTGGTTTGATAAAAATGTTCAATCAACGTCATCCATATTATTATATGATTAAGTTTGATTTGTTTACCTACTCATGTTTTTCTGTTTTTACAGGTGTATACGGATGCTGACATTTTGATTTGTTTACCTACTCGTGTTTTTCTGTATTTACAGGTGTATACGGATGCTGACGTTTTGATTTGTTTACCTACTCGTGTTTTTCTGTATTTACAGGTGTATACGGATGCTGACGTTTTGATTTGTTTACCTACTCGTGTTTTT
>NW_018406286.1:710736-755798 GCF_002113885.1 Mizuhopecten yessoensis | reverse complement strand
TTTTTCTGTATTTACAGGTGTATACGGATGCTGACATTTTGATTTGTTTACCTACTCGTGTTTTTCTGTATTTACAGGTGTATACGGATGCTGACGTTTTGATTTGTTTACCTACTCGTGTTTTTCTGTATTTACAGGTGTATACGGATGCTGACGTTTTGATTTGTTTACCTACTCGTGTTTTTTCTGTATTTACAGGTGTATACGGATGCTGATGTGACCAATATTGTCCCTGTTGAGAATGTTGAAATCACATGGCCAGACAAGTTTGGACATCTACACACTGACCGCAACTTCCAGGTGTACAGCTGTCTCAGTAAGTCATTATTACAAGGTCATCTCAAGGTTATTGCTAGGTAATTACTTAGTTAATTCAATTAATATGAAAAAGCCATTCAGTCAAGGCCAGTATTTTAGCTGTTGTTTCATTTCAAGGTCAAACTGCTAGCTATTGTATACATTTCAAGGTCAAATTGCTAGCTATTGTGTGCATGTCAAGGGCAAGTTGCTAGCTATTGTTTGTATTTCAAGGTCAGACTGTCGGATATTGTGTGCATTTTAAGGGCAAGTTGCTAGCTATTGTATGTATTTCAAGGTCAGACTGTCGGATATTGTGTGCATTTTTAGGGCAAATTGCTAACTATTGTTTGTATTTTACGGTCAGACTGTCGGATATTATGTGCATTTCAAGGGTAAATTGCTAGCTATTGTTTGTATTTCAAGGTCAGACTATTAGATATTGTGTGCATTTCAAGGTCAAACTGCTAGCTATTGTATACATTTCAAGGTCAAATTGCTAGCTATTGTTTGTATTTCAAGGTCAGACTATTAGATATTGTGTGCATTTCAAGGTCAAACTGCTAGCTATTGTATACTTTTCAAGGTCCAATTGCTAGCTATTGTTTGTATTTCAAGGTCAGACTGCTAGATATTATGTGCATTTCATGTTCAGACCACTTGCTATTGTGTGAATTTCAAGGTCAAGCCACCAGTTCGGTGAATTTCACGGTTAAACTACTAGCTATTGTGTATTTTAAGGTAAGGCTACTTGTTGTTTGTTGATTTATGAAGTATGTCTGATATCCCATTACTCTTATGTAAATGGTAATACTCTCTGTGTCAACATTTTCGTGTTAATAGAAACAGTGCAATTCATACAAAGTGAATCCTTTTGTTGGCAAACCTTTTTTGAAGTGCAAACATTTCTAATACTACATTAATTCACTAATGGTCAGAATTTGATACTTTTGTTGGAGTCTGACTGACCCTGTTACAAATCACAAGTTATATATATATCATTATGGATATCTCAGTCACTACTCCAATAATGTTTGAGAGTAACGTTCATATGTTTTGCACATGTTACAGAATGGATTGCTTCGTAAATGAAATAGTGTTCCTTTAAAGCATGAACCAGAATGGCTAGATTCTTTAAGGTTTAATCTCAATAAATTTTGTCAATCTTAACGATAAAGCTTCAGGGATGTTTTAATACAAACAGGCTATAAAACAACTCTATAAAAAGTTGGAATTTTAATTTGCGTATAAAGTGTTTAGGCGAATAGCACATTAACTCTCATGCAACATCCATCTCATTGAAAATTCGTGGGGAAGAAAATTCGTCTTTTGATTATATTTTTTGCCCGATTGTATAATGCATCACATTATTCATCTTTACAAACTCTGTCATTTAAATATACTGTCCAAAAAACTGGCTTGGTCTGTAGTGTATTTATTACATTTCAAAATGGCGAGACATTTAATTTACTGTCCAAAAAAATATATATAAAACTTCAAACGGACAACACTATCATATGTGTGTAGTATACGCTTGACTGATGTTACTTCATCGCTGAAATGATCACCAGACCGATTTACTGCATAGTAAACCTACACATCCTAATAGCGGCTCACAGCTGATGAGTCGGGCCATACACACTAGAGCCGGGTTGTAGAACGTGATGAATTATAAAATTTCCTATTAATTCATAATGCCTGTGAATGACATGTATGCAATGAGATGGTTTAAAGAATGACGTGTATGAATTCCACAGGAAACACTGTATTTAACTGTGTATAAATAACTGTGATTTAAATTGTACTTACTGCCACAAGGGAACAGAAATATCTGAAGGATCAAGATTAATCTTCAGAGAAATATTTGCGTTTTGAAGTTCATGCAGAATGAATATCTTTTTCCTGCAGATATCACATGATGAATGCCGTGTTATTTTGAGAATAGAGAGCATTTTTTGGTTGTTGCACATTGCAAAAGCAATCCACGTATGCACATCCATGTTGATGGCAAATATCAGAAGTTGAAGCTATTTTGGCTGCTATTATTGTAATGTAAAATCGGGACAGCTTCAGACGTTGATTGTGATTAAGTAGAGTTGTTGGATGGATATACATGCAGAATCCATGCTCAAGCCCAGGAAAATTAATTGGCAGTATCGGCAAACTATAGACGGCTATATTTCATTGGCTGACAGTATTTAGGAATATATGTAGATTTCTCTGGGGAGAAATTCACTTCCTGCTACGTTTTTCAATTTCCTTTTCAAAAATTTAAAGGGAAGTTGATCGTCTAAATTGTTGTGTAAAAATTTCCACTCACTTTTTCCTGAAATAATTCTTAGAACAAAAAATCATTTGTCAATTAAGATAACATAAGGACTTTCTTTTTGATATTTTCTGGGAGTTTATGTATCGATTCTTTGAATTGTTTATCAGTTGTATGATTGCAATGATGTTTTAAAGGAAATGATGTACATTATCTGCGTATAAAAAAATTGCAGCAACAAGATATTGGAGTGAACAATATACACAAGTTTAAACATATAATGGGTCTATAACAGATAAGATGTTATGACAAAGAGGTATTGTGAAACCGTTCAAAGGAACAAATGTTGTATACATATTTAAGTGATTTCTAGGTACATGGACCACTTGTGATAGGAGTCCAGATAATTTATGAACTGATAGTCAACATGATTCTTTAAAAGACTGACGAACACAGACTTTTTGTCAGAAAATTATATCTACAGACGAAGAATCATCACAAACTTTCTGTGAAAGATTCAACCAGAATCTTTGTTTGCTGACGAAACATAAAGAGGAAAGAAATTCTATACAGAATAAGATTATCTAAGTGGAGATACTTAGGGAAGAATTTATACACAGTATCTAAGGTTACTGTGATTGAACTAATGATGAAGTCATTTGGCCTGAATTTTACATTGTTTTCACTACTTTGTGCAGCGGGAATCTTCACGAGTGCGGCCCTGCTGGTACCCCAGGGTTGTGAGTTCCAACACTTGAAGTACAATGAGTGCGCTGCCTACACTTTCTGGAAGGAAAATGCCAACATGACCTGTCGGGACAAGAGCATGTACATGCAGGACTTCTCCATGTTGCTCCCCTGCGATGTCGGCATGTACGCCGGTGTGGAATACGTCTGTTGCAAACCCGCACACACAGGTACGTCAATGTTGTTCTGTTCACATGTTAGGTGTGTGTATTAATCACCCTTTAAAACGTTTGTTTCTTTGTCATACATACTTTTTCTAGTCAACTCATTCAGCCCTTAGTGTCTTTAGGGGTCAATGAGTTTAAGAGCAATACTTTGTCTCCTTCCCCTAGAATTGACCAGTGAAAATAAATGTTTTGGTTAAAAAGACCTTTGTAAATTGTTTATGACTATCACCATTAAATAATGGAGGTTGTTCAAACAACATGAAGGATGTTGGCTGTCTACAAGACAAGCAAGGTAGGTACACGGAGGGAGACCTTGTTCATGATTCTGTGACATATTGCTGAAATTGTATATTATATTAATTCAGCTTTGATATCTTGCAAAATTTGTTTTTGGCACATTCAGTCTCAATCTGATCACGTTTTAAGTACATCACAAGTTGACATTTATCTTAATACAGTTTTCTTATCAGTAGATATTACGTAATCCTTCGGTGTTCATATAGAGAGAGTTCAGTGTCGTTCTTCAGAGTCGGTTGATATTTACGATTACACAGCATTATCCCTTCATTAAATTACTGTAAAGAATGTTTTTTGAAGGGTTCTAATTTTCCCTATTTTTGTGGTAATAGTTTCCCCCCCCCCCCAAAAAAAAGTACCAAATTCATGACAAATAAATCTATCTTTACCTTAGCAGCTTGTGCTATATGGCCACTAGACTCGAAATCTGAAAAATAGATCCAGCGAAATAGATAACTCTTACACCCCTGAAGACACATTTGAACTCTTCCAATTTAAAGGTTGGAATATATAGTTCATTATGAAATTTCAGGGGTGAATGACCAGGTGAGATAATCTAACTGTTACTGCCAGACTAGTCATTATACTGAAATATCAATGGCTGGTATACTGGGGCCGTGCAGACAGTTTATGTTTGCCAGACATGCAAGTTTTCCATCACTTTTCGTCAAAGTGTCTCGGCAACCGGTACTGGAGGGAATGTCCTTTACAAGCATAATCTGTGGTCAGGACTGCATAGAACACATGCTATCAAGCATTTCATTGACTATGACTCATTAAAGCTCTGGAGATTGGCTAAGATTAGTTGCCACAAGTTTCCTGATGTCAGAGATGTGTGTCGGTTTACAATGATGAGGTAATCTGATGACAGTGGTACGTGTGTTTCTATCAGGACAAGCTGATAGATCTTCGGTAAATCCTTAGAAGATGAAGTAATCCTGATTAGTTCTATGTGATCAATATTACGAGGCCCCAAAGATAGCCCGACCAATTGATTTCTTTGAGAGTATATTTTCGTAGATTATGTTTTTCTTAATGACTTGGGGTACCATGATTACATGGGTATATTCCAGCTGAAAAGTTATTACAACATTAAATCAATAACACTTCGTATTTATAACATATATGTAAATATAAAGTAAGTCCACAGTATATAGGAATACATGAAAAAAACTGTATAAGAAAGTTTGCTCCCTTTTAAGTACTTGCGATATTATTATACAAAAAATGGGGTAAGTGTGACGATATTTTTACCAAACAATTAAAGAATATAATTCTTTTGGATGAATGTAAAGGGAAAGCATGTTTATATATACCATCTATGTACTAGGGGGTACAATGATTTACACAAGTTGAGAGATCGTTTCCTAATCTTTCTGTCTTTCATATATACAATTTATGGCCTGATTAGGAATATCTTGTTCAAGGTAAATGTAATATAGAAATCAATATTGTAGAAAGACAACAAATCAAATTGCAACTAATTTTAATCCATTTAATAAAAAAAACCATTTAAAGTAAATTAAGGATACAAGTAACCTCTTTTGTGCTGTGAAGACAGAAGATCTTACTGTACGACAGGCATGCAGGGTTTATGGTGAGGGGAGGAAACCCGGCTTTGTATAAATGTGTAATACTGGTGGAGTTTTCATACTCAAGGGAGTTGTTATCTAAATGGGTTGTTTGTAGACTGTCTGAAGGCTTTGTCCGCAACACAATTGCTTAATTTTAATAGCCGATGGTCAGACAACATTGTGGTGGTCAGTCTGGTATATGAATAGATTTATATGTTCCTTGGTCAATAAAGTCTTGTGACCATTGATTTTGGCTGATGTTTTAATTTGGTCAAGTTGGGTCAGCTTAACTTGGGAGAAAAAACAACCAGGAGAATATAAATACTGTAGCACACATTTTAGATAGGAGAATTTGGTTATTGAGAATAAAAATCTGAAAATTTCCTCTAGGAGTAAAGTTTATTTTTTCTAAAATATCATTTAAACTGCAGAATGTAAGTTTCTGTTATTTGAAATTTTCTATTTATCAGAGTTGAAATAATCTACTGAAGAAGGAAAAAGATGCAAACTTCCTCATTTCTTTCCAATTCCCAATAAATCTCGTCAATGATTTTTGGGTTGTAAGTTTAACCCTGTCACCCCTATGTGACTTTAGTAGACTCTACCATGCATTGATCTGGAAGAGTCCATTATGATCTACAGTGGTGAAAGGGTTAAAGATATTGTTATGAATAATAATCATGACATGGGCAGGTCAAATTCCCTGTTCAGAGCGATATGTGGTCTCAGAGATTTTGATGTGTGATAAAATCGAAATCTGTTCATTTAAAGTTTCCTTGTAGACTTTTCCATTATTGCATCATCATGAGTCTATACTATTTATTCCTTGTTGTTATGATGTGCTATCTGTATCATTTACTAATGAATGTATAGAATTATTTAACTCATTCACCCCTGAAGTTTCATAATGAACTATTCCAACCTTTGAATTGGAAGAGTTCAAATGTATTTTAAGGGGTGATCGAGTTAAGTGTTTGTCTGGAGAAAAGTCTAAAATTACATCATATACATATGATCACCTGCTCGTATTTTAAGGAAAAAGTGAAAAGGTTTCAC
This sequence comes from Mizuhopecten yessoensis, assembly GCF_002113885.1. Lineage (NCBI taxonomy): Eukaryota > Metazoa > Mollusca > Bivalvia > Pectinida > Pectinidae > Mizuhopecten > Mizuhopecten yessoensis. The sequence continues at coordinate 749,394 of NW_018406286.1, read as the reverse complement.
AGGTAAATTACGACGTTCAGAGCATCCTTATCAGTTCGTGAATAAGGATGGGGACATCTTCAAAATCACTCAACCATGTCATATTAGCTAACATTGGTATATCATTGGTTCAGCTTCAACGATTTTCTGTATGTTCGTATTATATATTTTTGAAGGAAGTAAGTAATTTATTCCATAAGTGGATTTTGATGTTTATGTGATTACCTGGACCTGTTTTGTGTCAAAGTATGTAGACTGCAGGCAGTAACAGCCCTACCTCAGAATATGTATTGATGGTACTCAATCATTATAAAGTTTTCATAAAAATACTGTACCTATTACAATTGAAATTACTTTGTTTAGGTAAATTTTTATTTATTTACTTTTTGCATATATCTAATTTAAAATTTTGGCATCAGTCTTAAATTTTATTTGATTAATTGCAATGTTTATATAAAAATTTGTTATGACAGCTCGTTCTTCATCTGTTTTACTACCTGTTTAGCTGGTATAAACACAGGAATGAATTTAAATTCATTTTTAATTTATTTGAGATATCATTAAAGGTTCCGAAATATATGTAACTAAGTTCCTTTTCTTAATTTATTTCTGTGGTTTCAAGTTTTATTCATCAAAGAACCTGTTTATCTTAAATTTTATTATCATGGTGAGTGCAGTGTTGATTGTATGAGGTGATTAATGTGTGTCCCTGATTGGAATTTGGACGGAATGCCTGAGGGTTCTTAAACTTGTTGTGTTAAAAGGACATTGAAGACACCAATATTGAAACTGTACGGAGAAACTTAGACTGGCTGCCAGCCCCTAACTTTTTATGAAGAATTTCTCAGCTGCATTTTACTACTAGCTTATCTCCCCCTAGTTTAGAACTTAGAATCAGACATCCAAGTGATCAAAATTGTTTGAGTTCAACTTTTTTCTTTATATTTCAATATTCTAGAGACGGTGGCCAGTCTAGGGGAAACTGTTCAGTCAAAAAATCCTTATTTACCCAGTGAGAATTCCACCCTTCTCATTCGAGTTCTCTGTAATTGTAATGATAACTTCTCCTTCATTACGGAAAGTGAAAAGATGAACATTAAACTGCAGTATCAACTTCCTTGTTCTCAGCTATGTTGCCAGTATTGTAAAACTACACTTGGAATCTGTATTCTTTTCTATTTTGGTTGTTTCTCTGTAGGCCCATCGTTAGTTTAACCCTTTCACCCCTAGGAAACTTTAGTAGACTCTACCATACATTTATCTGGATGAGTCCATTATGGTCTACAGTGGTGAAAGGGATAACGACTGTTACTGGTTTAAGTGTCATGTTACAGTGCTCAGGTTATGATATTTTGGTGAGATTGCACTTTAATATTGACTTATCATCTGTCGACACGACTGTCATGTGATAATATGAGCTCTTTTGGGGATGCAAAACCCTGACCAACAAACAACTTGCACCAATAATTATTAGATTGAGTACCTCTAACATGACATTGGAACGTTACCGAATCAAAGACTGGGCAAGTCTAGTTTAAATATGTAGGGGTGAATGAGTTAAGTTATAGTGTGTAATTAAAATGCATAGAAGAATATTCAAATGTTCAACTGTTGGAATTTAGAAGAAAAAAATTTGACTCCATTGGGTTGCGATGAATCTGGTTTTGACAGGCCTTTTTCCTGCTACAGTCTCAGTGTTGGAATCGCATGGATTTCTACTGGTGCAATGCTCGCCTAGAACTCCAGACCTGTAAAGTTGTATTGATTTTCCGACTCCTGCTACAGTCCTGGTAATGCTTCCATGTCTCATCTGGTAAGGTGAATCACGGGTTATGTAATGCGTCAACAGGTCGTTTTAATTTCAGATGCAGAGGCCCGTTATGTATCGTTTACGAGTACGAAAACTGAGGTCTTGTTAAATGGTCTCTTGTCTGGATTCTTCGAAATGTTTCTTTTATAATAAATTTTGATTTAATTGAATTGAAACTAGGCCTTAGAGATTAGATTAAAATTGGCCTTAGAGATTACACAAGTATAGATATTCTCTGTCTAGAACAACCAACTTATACACGAGTACCACTTTCTTTTTATTAGCAACCTGTAAGATATAAAGATGGATTTTGGTCTTTCTCTCATGGATAGCTTCAAAAGACAGAATTTAGACTGTAATATTATTCAGTTTTGAAACATGAAGAAATTTTCCAGGACTGTTCCGCTGCGACTATCCAGTAACCTCCCATCCTGTTGTCTCTCTATCCATCTGTCTTCCTCTCCAACCTCAGTCACCTCTCAGTTCCAGTTACCTCCCATCCTGTTGTCTCTCTATCCATCTGTCTTCCTCTCCGACCAGTCACCTCTCTGTTCCAGTTACCTCCCATCCTGTTGTCTCTCTATCCATCTGCCTTCCTCTCCGACCAGTCACCTCTCTGTTCCAGTTACCTCCCATCCTGTTGTCTCTCTATCCATCTGTCTTCCTCTCCGACCAGTTGTACCATTCTATCCACTACTAATCTGGTTGTCTCACAGACCAGCCAGTTCTAATTAAGTTGTACCATTCTATCCACTACTAAGTTGGTTGTCTCACAGTCCCGCCATTAATTTGGAGAACTGTTTACCCTAGCATTAGATACAATTTGTAGAGTATAGTATAATCTAAATACGTATAGCTAGACGTCTGGATTAACAGAAATCATCCAGTAGATATACAGGGAAGTCTTTGGTATTGCATCATTTTCCAATTTGATTCATTGTTAATTAGCTTTTATTTTTTTAATGTGAATTCATTTAACGCTCAATTTTGATAAAAATTGACATCCTGTTAGAGAATGTTAGAGCGATCACTTTTCATCCAAGCTTAAAAGTTTTACATAATTCCCATGGACACAAGGGTAATTTTTTTCCATAACAGAAATTGTTCTTACCAAGTAACCCATCATGGTTAGAAATTATAATACTATTAATAATTAACTAATAATAATTAATAATTATAAATAAATATTACAAGAGAACCTTTGTGCTGAATTTCATCAGTTTATGGCAAGAAATGAAGCCAGGAAAATTGATTTTTTCCAAAGGTAAATTTACATAGAATCCAATGGGGAAAATGACGTACCGTGAAGACTTATGACATGTCAATGTATGTGAAACCTTCAGAAATTGTTTTTAGTAAAATTACAAGTTTGGTTAAATAATTTAGAATGTTAGAAAAAATTCAGTGAATACTGGTAAATGTGATGTAAAATTTTACAGGAAAAAATATTGCGACAAATATCCGATGTTATTGGGAGTAGATAAGACGAGTAGGAAATGTAGTAGGATTTTAATTGATCTTCGCTGCCGCAGATTTGGACTTGTTGAGCCGAATATAGTTGTTGATTTGAACAGTGAATGCTATCGACCTGTCCCGCGTTGTTGAATGCGGAAACCAATAGCTCAAGTTGTGTATGTTGTACGTTTGGATCAATATATTGAACCACGCTCTGGCTCTGACTGGAACTGAGTCACGAGACACTCGGTGTGTCGCTATGACTACACTTACATCATTAAAGCGTGCAGAGAACAAAAAAGCTGATGATGATGCCAGGGTATCTATTTATTAGACCTGGGCCACGATTAATCGACCACCGAAGCGTTGGGACCCCAATTGACATTTACATCACATGCTACACAGTTCCTTCATCCTTTCTGAGATAACAAATTACGTACCAGACTGCGTAGGATATAAAAAATAATTATTATAAAAATGATTTATTCTGTGCAGCTCCCCATTGAACCTGTCATGTCTGTACATCCCTTTGGAGCGTCTCGGGTTTGAGATCTGGAATGAGACATCTGGTTTAGTTTACAGGCAGAGAAATAGGCACTACTGTATACTGGGAAATTGTCACCGCTGTTTAACATTCCACTTTTTTGCCCTCCACCATAAGGATGAATATTTCTCTCATTTCCGTGTGTAAAGATAGAGCTGTCATGCAGAGTTACTAAAGAGAGGGGTGTAAGAAATTTCGATCTTACACCACGTTTCACGAGAAGCAAAGCCTGGGGTTTTACCAAATTTGAAAACCCCTCTGGTGGAATTTCCCTATCCTTCAGCCCTGGGCAGGAAAGAGTCTTATTATCCTGACAGTGAATAGAAGGACCCAAATTACTATATAAAGTCATTACTTGTGAAGGGCAAATTTAACACTGGGCATATACAGATATTTTTATCAAAGGCAAACATTGCAGAAACAACGAACAAGAACAGGTGTAAAAAAAACCCATTATTGGATATTTGATTTTCTCATAGATTGAAACCAGTTCATAACATTTGAAAGGTGCCATCAAATGAAAAATAGATAATTTGAAATAAATTAGAAGGAAGTTTCTGGTTTGTTCATCAGCAATATGGTATTAAGATGAATGTAAAATGTAATTGACTTAGAATTTCGTTGACTGACTGATTTATAGAGATGATTTTTAGAGATGATTTTTAAATTTCGGTCAAAATCGCTTGGAGCTTTCTGCCAGAGTTCTGGTATTGAATATTAGTAAGGAATTATTCATCATTTCTAAATTTGGAACTCGACAACAGACAGGTACAATGATTTATTACGATATTTAAAACATTGATTTTTTTTCTGCCATATCTGAAGGGGGTTTGTCCAGCTAATATTTGTTCTGGGTTTTCCGTGGTCCCGCTAAACAATTGGAGTCTGTCGTTATTGGGTCGGAAACATCATCTCTCCTGTCAATTTGTTATACCAGTATTGGTCGTGAATCACTGCATGTATTACATTTCCTCAGGCTCCCAGGCCTGGTTCTGTTGCTTTCCATATTTAGGGCCTTACTGTAGTGTTTTCATATGGCATACCTGATTGCTTTGTTTATTAATAGCCTGGTTATAGACTGGCTACCAGCCCCTACATGTTTATGAAGAATTTCTCAGCTGTATTTTGCTACTAGCTTATCTCCCCATAGTTTAGAATATAACAGACATCCAAGTGATCAAATTTGTTTTAATTAAACTTTTTTTTCTTAATAATTCAATATTTTAGAGACAGTGGCCAGTCTAGCCTGGTTAGCGTTAAGTTGTTTTTGTGTATTGGCGAAAAGGTGATTTTGCTGCTCATGTCTGGATGCGATAAAGACATTTTTCTGGTAAATATTTTTGGATTGAGTGACAAAAAGCATGAAAATACAGTGAATTTATGTTTTTAACCCATTCTTCACTTCTAAAAACACATTTGAACTTTCCAAATCAAAGAGTGGGCAAGTCTAGTTTAGATATTTAGGGGTGAATGACTTAGCTGTAGTGTGTTGTTTTGAGGCAGTCATTAAGAAATCAAATTCCAGGGGGGGGGGTAACTGTATTTACTTAAAATTGGCAAAAGAAAGTTTGCCTGTAGAGGAACAAGGATCCTTATACTAAGCACCCACATTTTACTACCAGACGAGACTCCTTAACTCATTCACCCCTGAAGACACATTTGAACTCTAGATGGGAATAGTTCATTATGAAACTTCAGGGGTGAATGAGTTTAACTAACCAGGCTGTGACAAATGAGTCCTGATGTCTGATATCATCAAGAAAATATCAAATTACCCAGAATGTAAACTTACCACCGGACCTCGCTATTGCTTTAAAATGGAAATTACAATAAATTTTGAGGAATTTCCACATGTGTTGAAGGGTCACTTGGTTCCTTAACTTGAAAGGACACTAGACTCTCCTTCCTTATTACCTATGATATCCATTCTGTAATTAACTCCCCTTCCTTATTACTTACGATATCCATTCTGTTATTAACTCCCCTTCCTTATTACCTACGATATCGATTCTGTAATTAACTCCCCTTCCTTATTACCTACGATATCCATTCTGTAATAACTCCCCTTCCTTATTACCTACGATATTCATTCTGTAATTAACTCCCCTTCCTTATTACCTGCGATATCCATTCTGTAATTAACTCCCCTTACTTATTACCTGCGATATCCATTCTGTAATTAAAGAAATATGGGCAATCGTAGTTTGTTCTACTTACTGTTCTACTTGAAATTCAAACTGCCTTTGATAATTTAAAACTTCAAAAATTCCTGTGTTGTGATGCTGTTTTGTACATGTTAACGTAAGTAATGTTACTTATATTTACATGTACAAAACAACATGACAACATCTCTTATTACTCTCACAATAGAAAATTTACCACTATCGGTGTTATGAAATAGAACCACTATAATACAACTGAGGTCAAAACATCATACAAATCAGGTTCATGGTTCCAAGGGCAGATATTTCTCAGATCTGTCAAATGACCTCTGACCTTTAGATGCTCAACAGCCCACATTTTGCATTGCCTCAACCTGATGAAAGAAACCAAAGCCTTATTTCTGTAGTGTAATAAAGGTGGAGAGATATATCACCCAGCTCTGGGCTATGTAGGATTTTCACCCCTAAACTCACATTTGAATGTTACCAAATCAAAGACTGGGCAAGTCCAGTTTAAATATGTAGGGTTGAATGAGTTAAATGCATCATCAGGAAGGTTAGTCTATGAATGTGTCTCACATATGGATACAATATAAAGACAAGGCCTGTTTTTTCTTACAGAAATTCCTGTAACATAAATGTTTTCATATGAAAGTATTAATGAAGTTAAAGGAAATTTCATTCACTAAGGATTTTGTCTTAACTCTAATAATACTTTCCAGTGAAATCACTTGGATAAAGGAATTCCAGAAGGATAGAAAATCATGAAACTTGGGCTAGAACAATATTCCTCTGTCTGTATGCATGCTAGTAATGGTACTTTATTTATTTGTAAATGGTTTTTGTATTGGAGATCTAAACAGATTTGTAATATTTGAGAACCTATTAGGTGTTTTATTTAGTATGTGTATCAGAGATCTAGAAATAAATTTGAAATTCATGAGAATTTGATAACATCGCCCTGCTATACCTATGTGTATTTGTGTATCAGAATAACTTGTACAATTTAAAAAAAAAATGAATATATTTCAAATCTATATAAAGTTTGAGGAAAGGTTCCACACATTTATAAAAGATCAAGGAAAGATTACAATTAAGCTTGTTCGTTTCTTCATCTTTCCATTGATGATATCAAATGTATTGCACATATTCCAATATTTAAGTAATATATTATTTGAATGTAATCTCACTTGTTTGATACTTTCTAATTGAGTGGGCCCTTTTTCCTTTAATAATATGTTAAGAAGAATTTGATTGTACGACTTTTCAGGACATTAACCACATGTTAATGGAACAATAAAAACAATATGTTACCCAGTAATGTAACATACATGAGCTGGGACCTGTTTTCAATCAGGAGGTATAATAAACCTGATACAGCTGGTGCTGACACGCGAGTCATTTTTACCTGGTGATCAGCGTACCTGTCCACATATATTGACGATCAGTGGTAAACCCATCACATTGTCATCCTGAATAATTTAACAGTGATCAGTAAGGCTGGGATCACATCAGGGGATACGACTGTTACAAAGTTTTCTATAGTCAGCATACAGTTGTATCCTAAGCTAGTGAGGATGTCAATATCTACTGTTTTCTACTTAGTCAGGTATCCCAAAACACACAAAACAGTCTGCCCGTGGCGTCAACATATTCTGTTTTGTTGGGTATCCTCAACACTTTTAGTTTTCTTGACAGACAGGGATCTCAACATACAGTTTTCTGGTCTGTCGGTGGCGTCAACATATTCTGTTTTGTTGGGTATCATCTACACTTTCAGTTTTCTTGACAGACAGGGATCTCAACATACAACAGGTTTTTTAGACCGGTAGAGACTGTCAACATAAAGAGTATTCTACACGGTCAGGTATTGCCATCCTCTATACTCCAGAAGTTAGGCTCACTTTCGCTCTCTAGCTGCACCCATGGAATATGTCATTACAAGTTATTGAAGGCACGCGGCTAGCTATTTGGTTGGTGTCGGGTAAAAAAACCTGACCAATGGCTAGGCTGATACCTGTCCTTTGAAGATTACAGAAGAGCGACAACCGACTTTAAAGCTAGTCAATTTACTGTTTTGCGACCGACAAATTATTTTGATGTACATCAAAGGATCAAACTAATAGAGAGCGGAAGTGAGCGTAGCCCCTGGATATCGAGGATGGGAATTGTAAATTTACACAAAGCTTTCTAGTCTGTCAGGATGGGGAACGTCTTAACCTATTCTGTTTTCATGAACATTTTCAGGTTTGAAACAGGGATGTCAACATACACCATTGTCTAGTGCGTCTGTGTTGTGGTCACATAACTGATTTCTAGTCAGTCTAGGACATTATCAATGATTGACACTATAAGGGACAGTTAACACGCACAGTTTTCTAGATGGTTATGAAATATCAACGTAGGGCATTGCATACACGTACATCCACTCTGTCACGGTTTTCTAGAGTGTTTGGGACCCTCTACATAACTCAGTGGTTATACTATAACAGAAGTCTGTTTATGTAAGGGAATTGTTGGTCGGGACCCACCTAGACATAAAATAGAGCTATAAAAATTTGTAGGAAATAAAAACTCCTGTATACTATCTCCAGATGAGTTTAACAATGATAACCATGATTTAATTTGTAGGTCAGGGCCAAAAGTTAATTGGATTGAGTAAGATAATGTATCAGAAAGGAAGCAGAAACCCTCCCTATCTGTTTCCCCTTGTTATAAAGGGGAGAAGTGGGAGCTAAAGGTACACGCTGGACCTCCTGGCTAGATGTTCATTGCTTTGTGTTTGTTTATCTATAATTCAGTCCTTTGTTAGAAATGTTCCTGTATCTGAGGCCTGTTGTGTGTCTGACAGTCGGTGTGTTCTGCCTTTTGTATGAAGTGCATCTGTAACATAAAGATGGAAGATATCGCCCATAATATGACAAATAAACTGTTGACTAATAACTATATAAATGAGTTTGTATAAAATAGTTCCTATAAAGATAGCGTATTTATCTCTCTGGGAAATTATCTGAGAGATGAAATTCTCAAAATTGAGGTAATTAACAACTTGTAAGGTGTATAACTTAATATAGCTCTTTCATCCCTGATGACACATTTGAACTCTTCTGATTCAAAGGTTGGAATAGTTTATTATGAAATTTCGGGGGTGAATGAGCTAGCTATCATTTCTAATTACTCACAGTCAAAGTTTTTAGGATTCAGTAAATTTGAAATATAACTTGTTGTATTAGTGAATGTTGTGACATTTATAGTTAATACATGTACATGCTATAGCTCCTAGTGTGCTCTACAGGGATTGGGCTTTAGTTACAAGATCCATCGATGAAAAAGGCTTCAAATGCAGCCATACAAAAGCATTGATATAAACGAGTTATAAACATGATTTCATCCCTAATAGGGCATACCAGATCCTGGTCACGTATGGAGAAGGATAGCTACACTGTCAGTAGGTCTGTTTATACCTCAGAAAGTCAGAAATCACAATCGACATTAATTCATGGACTCCTTCTTTCTCTATTCTTCTTCTCAATCGTCTTCCTTTCTTTACAAATATCTGATAGATTTTGTTATAAACCAGAGCATCCTACATGTTATGCTTAACCCATTCACCCCTAAAGTCTCATTTGAACCTTACCAAATCATAGACTTGGCAAGTCCAGTTTAAGTATGTAGGGGACTATATATTTCATCAGTTCTGATTTTCTATCTTTCCCTTCTTTACATCCCATTTATTAGTTTTCATTAATATTTGTTGATGAGAATTTCTGTATTTGTCTTTTATGACGGAATTATCACTCAGTGCACCTGATATTGGGGATGAAGATATTTTGTTAATACAGTCCTACATGTATTCTGCGTCCTTGTAAAACTGCTGACGGAGCAAAATCTGCTGCAGCTGGAGGGATTCTACTTGTACTTTATGTCAATATCTATGATGCAAATACAGAGACATTTCAGGGAAAGAAACGGACAGGAAACATCTGGAATTTCATTGACTTGGCCTTAGGCCAAATTAAAAAATGAAGATGTGTCTAGCGTAATCCCCCTTTTATTGATGTGTTCAAGCTAGTGTATTCCTACCATATATGAAGTTTGTATGTTCTATAGGACAACTTGGTAGGGGGTCGGGGATAATGTTTCTAGAAACCTACACACAAATTCCTTACCTTCCCACACACTGTTTCAGCAAAATTTGGACAATGTAGGTTATGTTATTAGAATTTTAGAGTAACAGGCCTCAGGCAGATTTTGAAATAAGCCCTAGCTATATATTTTCCTAGTAAATATTCAAATTTTTTACTAGCCCTATTACAAAATATACTACCTTAAGTAAAACTGGGTTGGTGGACAGATTGATCCCCGAAACAACATTTGTGTTATGTTGTTCCTATATCATTTTTTTTTTTTTTTTTGTACAAGACCAGACTGGCTTTCTACCAAGCTTTTCATTGACATTGATTCTGTCGCATGACTTGATGGTAAAACCAGATATGTAAAATTCTGATGTTGTAGTCGATTGGAAAGTGATTGCGTCAGCATGACCTTATAGTAAAAACCGATATGTAAAATTCTGTAGGCGATAGGGAGGTAAGCTTCGGTCAGTTGCTGTTTTAAGTTGAGTACATGCGAGGGGCAGACATTAGAGGCGACACTCGGATCTATCCTGAGATTACAAAAGTCGCTGCATGCATGCAGCGGAATTAATTATCACAAAAACTGGCTATCAGGTCTGTCTAGGCAGTTCTGTGCGACTTTGATGTATGTATACACATGTGTATTGAGTAATCAGACTTCAGCAGAATATTCATTGATCTGCAAGACGTTGATCAATTTTGCAGATCTCAATTAAAATGATAAATTACTGTTTATTTGTCTTGATTCACATCGAAAGTGGGAAAAAATATGTTTGCGTTGCATTTCATCGATCTACGCTCTTGACAAGGCCCTAAGTAATATCAGCAAAGTTTCAGAGGGCTTAATTAAGTCATTCACCCCTGAGGACACATTTGAACCCTTCCAATTCAAAGGTTGGGATAGTTCATTATGAAATTTCAGGAGTGAATTTGTTAATTCCCTAGAATAATTGTTTTTTTTGTGGTCCAAGTTTAAGGAAGAGATTTCACCTCACCTAATTCAGGTAGTTTTTACGGTCGCTCAGTAATTTTGCTGGACTGTCATTGTAATATGTTAATTCCAACTGTCAATCAAACTTCTTTAGGACATGTATGGAACATTTGGTTATGCAGTGAAGGATATCTCTGAAAAGTATGCATACTGTACATTATAGTAAAGTCCCTTTAATTCAACCATATCTAGGTAATCTTGCTGTCTTAGGGAAGAGGTGTCTGTATGAAGGAGTGGTCTATCCAGTGTATAAAATTGGTTAATTTCATAAAAAGACGTAGAAATTGAACGTTTTGTGTGTGATGTTTTTAAGTTATTTAGATATCCGGACAAAAAGCAGTGGTTATGACAGCAACATCAATAATTAATAATTAATAATTCTTGACAAGTATGAATGAAATAGTTTTATTCAAATAATTAAAATATTGCATTTTAAAGTGTTTTCTTGCATTAAAACAAAAGTCCTGGCTTGGACATCAGAACACATGGAACCATAATGATAGAAATGCCTTGATGAAGAGAACAAAGACCATTATATTGACGTTGATGGACCAAGCTACTCCAGCAATCAATATAGAGTACCATGTGTGTTCCATGTGGAAGTTTCTAGCGACAGTCCAGAAGGTTCCGATGTTTCTATATAGTCAGCTTGTCTGAATTACTGATGCGGACGATCTCTTCTCCTTCTCTGGTTAGACTCAGCTAGCTGTAAGTCCTCAAGGAGTTTAGCTGTGATAGTGGTACGCTTTGTCAGGATATGTAAATCAGATGTTTTTCTTGGCAGGTAGAAAGAGTCTATTGGTCGTAAGGGGGCCTAACTCTGTATGTGAGGATTTTTACCAAGTCATTTGTTTATAAATGGGTTCTGCTGTTCTTGGCAGTATTTCATTATTCAAAAAATATAAAGCTTTACATTTCATTTCTTCATATTATTAAAGAAATTTTGAACTTTCCACAAGTAAAACCATGTTAGCGAAAGAAATTTCTACAGATAACAGATTGATAAAGAAAGTTTAGATTTAGGTTTGGTCCATAGTAAGAAGCTACTGTAAAGTTTACAATTACCTATCCCCATCCTACCATTCAATTTTATAAACAGTTGGAGGTAAGGGGGTTGTATAAAATATAGGAAAATAAAGTTTTACTGTAGAAATGAAATGGATTTTAAAAACCTGTGTTATCCACACAGAAGAATTTAATTACCTGTGTGTACACTATCCACACAAAAATAATTTAAAAACCTGTGTTATCCACACAGAAAAGTTTATAACCTGTGTGTACACTATCCACACCAAAATAATTTAAAAACCTGTGTTATCCACACAGAAAAGTTTGTAACCTGTGTGTACACTATCCACACAAAAAATACACCCAGAAGAATTTTAAAACCTGTGTTATGCATACAAAAGTAATTTTAAAATCTGTGTTCTGCACACACAAAAAATTTTTTTTTAAACTTGTTATGCACACAAATAAAATTAAAAAACATGTATTATGCACACAAATTTAAAAACTGTGTTATGCACACAAAAATATTTAAAAAACTGTGTTATTGCACACACAATAATTAAAAATCTTTGTTGTCCCCACATAAGACTTTTCAGTATTGGCTATTTACCGGTCTCTTGTTTTCAGTACTAGTTGGGAATGTACCTATTAAGCAGGCGCTATTGATTTTCCTTAGAATGCCTATTCAGCTCCAATAACATCCGAGCTTCTAAAGTAGCTGACTTTTTACCGTTGGGTCCTGCCCGGGGAGACTGGTTAACTTACAAATTACACTACAGATACAACATGTCGAAATTTCGTAATCTGAAATATGGAAATTACCAGTATCAACAATTTCGATTTGGATCTGTCCTTTAGTTTTGAATCACGATGAAAAGTTGTATTTTAATATTCTAGGAAAGTTGATGAGTGATTCGCCATTGATATGCTGACGGATCTGAAACTGTACAGAGAGCTAGAGAGATTCTTCAAATTGGCAATTTGCCAGGAAAAAGCAAAGCTCCTGTATGATAGAAAGCCAGCTGATAGGTTATTTATGCTCCGTCTTTTCCTAGCCACGTACATGAATTATGAATGAATTTCACTCAAAATACAGCCTGTATTGTCATTTTTTCCCTCAGCAGTTGCACATTACTTACAGCCTTTATGCAAAAATGATATATTTTCAGATGTTAGACTCGGCTGCATTAGGGTAAAAGGGGTGCTAGACATTTTGAATGAAGAGATTTTAATTTCTTTCTTTCATACGATCTTGAATACTATGTAGTGGGTATATGTAGAAAAACTACTTTTGCATTTCAGTTTGTTCAACTGCATGTATTTGCAATTTTGAAATATTGTTCTTCACAAAACAACCGCAGTGTATGCTTCATGAAGTAGGCCAATGTATTTACGCAAGTTATTTTTAATGTAAACTTGATGAAACTTCTGGCGAAGGAAAGTTTTCAAGTGACAATATACAGTCAGTTGCTGTTCATCAACGTTTTGCAAGCTCCAAACTACAACCTCGTGGAAAATGAACTTTTTAGGAAAACAAAATAAGATGTATTGGTGGATCATGATACATGTATACTAACTTAATAGAAAAATATCGCTAGATATCAGTCAGTTGATGATTTCCAAAATAAGTTATTTGGACATATCCGTGTCAGCTAGCCACCTTGTTCAGCCTCCACCTTCAATAGAGATCTAGTATTTTACTATTCTGGCCTAATGAGGACTGTATAATGGGAAATGTTCGCTGCAGTTTAATTTTTGCCTTTTTTGACCATCGTAATGTGGGATAATTTATCATTGCAATGAACATTTGCAAATAACATATACCATGCACAGTAACTAAATGTGAAGGCGTAATTAACACTGGGTAAATATGGATTATTCTTGTGAAGGCCGAAAGATTTACACCATGAATATTTTCCGGTATACAGCACCCTAATGTAAACTGATATTTTCAAATCAATATCATTCAGAATTGATTTAGATTTTATGATTATATTTGTGTTTGTTGGCTACAAGAGATGACTTTTTTAACTCATTCACCCCTGAAATTTTATAATGAACTCTATTCCAACCTTTGATCTGGAAGAGTTCAACTGTGTCTTAAGGGGTGAATGAGTTAATCCTATACATGCAACATTTGCTATGAATTTTATTTCATGTTCGCTACATGAAAGTTTTGGTTCAATTTTTCGCTAGCTTGTCGGCCTTTGAAAATGTGTTTTGTGATTCAATTGGTTTTGCGACTGCACCTAGTATTAATCATCACGTCCGCGTTTTTGTGTGTATGGGTCTCTGTAGAGATTAATCAGGTAAGGAGGCTGAAGCTGAGCAATAAAGGACATTATAGATTAACTGGCACACCTGGAGCCTCTGTACTCGGCCCGTCAGGTCGTAACACAGACTTTTTTCCGCGGTTGATAATACTATCAATATTGATACATAGATGTAGCATAAAATATATAATATATATAAATTTGCAGCTGCTATTTTAAGCCTCAGGTACATTGAATCATTTTCAATGATTTAACGGATGCATGAAGACTTTAGTTGACACTGTGTCACTGTTAAGAATGATTTTCTTCTGTGAGTCCTTCCGTGTTAGAGACATGATCTCTTTTGTCTGGAATTAAATATATCGACATATCGTATCAATTTGGTGAATTACATCAGAGACTGCATTGATCTGCAGTGCTACCTATCTTTGTGGTAATTGATAGGGAATGAGTACTGAATCTGTTTATGTGCACGTTGTCGCTGCAGAGGACGGGTTATATGGCCAGGTATAAACGCCGCGACAGACATGGAGTCTGCGATAGCTGTCTCTGTAGAAGCCTTTAGATTCCGAGTAACTCTGTTTGCATTGATTTTCTACCTTTTCTAACCTTATCTTGGGTCTGCTATACCAGCGATATGTTATACGAGAGAGATCCACGACGGGGGAGAAATTCAACTTCAGAAACAACTTATCTTCATTTTCATATTAACTCATTCACCCCCTGAAGGCACATTTGAACTCTTCCAATGAAAAGGTTGGTATAGTTTATTATGAAATTTCAGGGGTGAACGAGTTAAGAAGTATCTTTTCATGTAGGGTTTTAAAATTGTGTGATGCTTTATGCAGTTCTTGATGAAAATTGATTTTCCATTTAACACAACAAATTACGTAGGTTGTCAGTTAGGTGTTATCATTACCGTACACCAGTCAGAAACATTCCATATGATGTTTTGTTTATGTGAGTAGACCTATGTAACAAAACCTAAATGTTATGATCCCTATAGGCCTGTACCCTGCCAGAAACTGACTAAGCACTGGAACTTTTCCCCCAGCATTACTGTACCTTTCATAAATCATTTCTCAGTGATCAATCTACAATTTATTTTCATGGGTCCCTTTCAGCTGAATTGCAAACAACAATGGGTCCCACAATGTTAAATTCAAGTATTTCCAGAAATTCTATGATGTAGGACTCAGGACTCATATATAGATTTATCACTGATTTCTGAAGAAAAAATCATGCAGTTCATTTATGAAAAAAATAATGAAGATTAGATGAACAGTCTAAACCTAAAAAATGGTGTTTAGAGTGTCAAAATGTACGGGGACAGACAGGGATTCCAACCCAGGACCTTCAACCCATACTTGTGGTAACTTACCAGTTGAGCTACCCTGACAGGAGCACCCTGGCCAATCTGAGCTACTGTTATATCAAATCTAAATTTAAGGGAACATGTCACTATTTGGATAACAACTACATTGGGTTTGTCTAGTGTTTGTCTACAGTGGGACAGGGATCCTGAAACACTTTTAACCCTTCACCCCTATGTACCTTTAGTAAACTCGTCCATGCTTTGATCTGGATGAGTCCATTATGGTTTACAGTGGTGAAAGGGTTAAAATGTGAGAACTGTTGGATGTATACTGGTCAGGCCAAGCAGGATGTCAAAATACTCGGGTCTTATATAAGATAGTTTAACCCATTCACCCCCAAAGTCACAATTGAACCTTACCAAATCAAAGACTCGGCAAGTACAGTTTAAAGATATAGGGGTAAAAGAGTTAAAATAGAATAGGTATAAAATGATATTATGTTTAATAAGATAGGAGTTTGGAATTCATAAGTCTTAAGTTTTCATTGCACATTGTATTTCATCGTAATATGTATGTTGAACAGAATGTCAGACTACTCAGGGGTCAAATTAGACAGGCTTCTGACTGTACATCAATAAGCATGTTAAAATCTTGACAACCCTTTTCTCATTTTCTAAACAGCATCATCTTCTAGATTATTAATATGCAGACAATAAAAATAACTCAAAATTGATTTAATGAGTTTAATTTTGGATAATACATTTAACCAAAAATCATGTTTCAAAAAGTTGGCTTGAAAACATGAAAAATCTAATTTAAGGGGAGGTAACTCTCTTTAAGAGAAACTACAGTGGAACTCTCTTGTGTTTTGCCTGCAGTGGCACAGAGATCCTTAAATAAGTACAGAAAGGTCATTTAACTCATTCATCCCTGAAATTTCATTATGACCTATTCCAACCTTTGAATTGGAGGAGTTCAAATGTATCTTCAGGGGTGAATGAGTTAAACACATACAAAATGTAAATAGTCAACAAAACAACCATTTATGTGTTAAATGCTTTTAACATGATTATTCAGTAACAGCTAGAGAGGAATGTTGAGTCTTTAATTTACACACAAAAAAATTGCAAGAATAAATTTAAAGAATTTTTTCAGGAAACAGTTCACAAATCCATTCCTAACGCCTCAGCTTGAAAGATTTCCAGTGACTGAGTTTTTGTTGAAGCAAACACAATTTTCATTGATTTTCTGTTACAAATAAATGTGAATCACATGCTTGAAATCCCTGAAACAAAACACACTCCATCATTGGAAACATATTCGTATCGACGCTGTAGGCTTTGCAAGCCAAGGTCACATGTGGGCTTGATTCTTTTGCTCCTCAATTTTGATCTTGAAAAGTTATACAAATTGGCCTGTAATTAGTTCATTTAGAACAATTTGCCTTGGCAACATCCATTATACTGTGTATTCAGGGACACACAGTCTGTTTGTTGTCTAAGCAGCCATATTCATTGCTTAATTGTTCCTTCACAGAATCATTCTGACTACACATGCATATGAGACCATTTAATTAAACTACAAAGGTTAAAAAAAATCATATACCTACAGTGATTTTGGTTCTAAAAGATCTTTATTGACCGATTCACCCCTAAAGTCTTATTTGAACCTTACCAAATCAAAGACTTGGCAAGTTCAGTTTGAATATGTAGGGGTGAATGAGTTAAATTGATTTAATACCATATATGGTGATGTAGTAATGAGGTTTTCTTGTTGAGATTATATGGCACTGTTCCATTTCATTATGTCTGTACATTTACTGGGGAGGCAAAGTGCAGAATTTATCTCTGTGTACACCCCGCCTATGATTGGATCGTGTGTGTGTATGTAATCTGTGTCGTTATTATATCCCATGTGAACTAGTAAATCGTCTTATTGAAATTCCCTCGACACAGCAGCACAATGGAAGTGGCCTGACAGAGCTGCATACGACAAACAGTTAAACTCTCATCAGAGAGGTTTACCATGCTGATCTCAGCAGAAATCGCTGTATGTTTGGAGAACGTGTGCCTGATGTATGTGGTCAAACTTATCTCATTGGCAGGGGAGACTACTCACTAGTTTTAGGTTTACTATGCTGATCTCAGCAGGAATCGCTGTATGTTTTTAGACCTTGTGTCCGATGTATGTGGTCAAACTAATCTCATTGGCAGGGGAGACTACTCACTAGTTTGCTAATTTGACCTCTGACCCTAGTTGGAACTAGTTAAACTAGGACATATCCATTATACTATTTCATCAAGAGTTATCCTATGCTGTATGTAGACAGAGACATTTTTCGCCTTTTTCCCTTGCCGTGAAATTGACAAATTTATCATTACAGCGAACGTTAGTTAAAACAACATAATACTGGCATAGTCACTAAATGTGAAGGGAACAATTAACACTGGCGAATAGGAATTAATCTGGTGAACAAGTTTCCCAGTAAACAGTATATAGTAAGCAGGTTGTCTGATAGGAGATGGGATGCAATCAATATCATTGGATTTGCCTTAAATATTTATTTCATCTTTGTAATTTCTCGTTAAAGTCATGACACAAGGTATTGATATTCTTTTAAGCGATTTATCAAAGCTAATAGTCATGCCAGGAAAAACAGATTCCAATAACTAGTTACAGTTTTTGTCAGTGGTACGGCCAACTGTAAGGAGACAGCTAGTTTAAAGAATGATTAAGGAGGAGTTTGATGTGTGTATACAATAGTTGTACATTCACATTGTAATAGACTGATGTGATATGTCAGTAAACCATCTAGAGCCTCAAAATGATACAGATCACTGGGAAACATTCAGGTCTCCGGAGTGCTTGTGTGCTATGAGTGAAAATGATTGATCTGTTTTCATGTAATATGTGGTAGGACTCGGCTATTTACTCACCAGACCATAACTGGCAGGAAGCCTGGCCCAGTCTCAGGGGTACCTGTGTAATATCTTGATGTCTAGATATAAAACGGATGTATATTCAAAATATATTCAGGCAGCAGAAATGTTATCTGTTCTGAAATGGCATGGATATTATTCAGTAAAAATGGTTTTCCAGGAAAACATAAATTCTTCAAAAAACAGCAACAAACATTTAATGAAATGAAAATTTGAGATATATATTTGACAAGAGACAGACAGACTTGATGCATTGGGTTGATGTTTGGTTATATTTTGGATATTTATTGTGTGAGGGGGGATACTAGGTGTAAAAGTTTGTGGTGGTAGTAGACAGACACGTTTAGTGTCATATGTTGAAGATGCTGTAAGTATGAGGGTTTATCAGAATGATTTTAAATGAAGAGCAGTCTTTGAGTGTGGGTGATGGTTGTTTAAAGTGAGAATACTCATACTTGCCAACTCTCCCTATTTAGGAGGGAGGCTCCAAATCTAGGACCCTTCCATCTAGTATTTTCAACGAGTGAATTTGCAAAACTATTCCTATATTCTAAGACTTAGTGATTTCCGCTGAAAGAACAGCTCAAAATACCTAGTTTAAAGGTGTGTCTACAGTGGGACAGGGATCCTGAAACACTTTTAACCCTTCACCCCTACATAACTTAAGTAAACTCTTCCATGCTTTGATCTGGATGAGTCCATTATGGTTTACAGTCGATAATTTTTTATCTGGAGGTATATATACACATTTTATTTAAGTTTACAATGTTGAGC
Source organism: Mizuhopecten yessoensis (assembly GCF_002113885.1). Lineage (NCBI taxonomy): Eukaryota > Metazoa > Mollusca > Bivalvia > Pectinida > Pectinidae > Mizuhopecten > Mizuhopecten yessoensis. The sequence continues at coordinate 730,007 of NW_018406286.1, read as the reverse complement.
ACATGGAATCTCCCCCATGTGAATTTCATAAGGTTGGCAGGTATGGATACTGACCGGAATGTTGTGTAATGGTGTATGGCTGTTAAAATGCTGGCCAGAATCCTTTGAGCAATAGTGTGTAAGTTTACTAGCCAGAGGCCCTTTATAATGTTCCATTAGTTTTAGGTAATCCTGTTATATATCTGTTCATTCCCTATGTGAAGTCCATCTCTGGACCAAAACACAGTGACTATTATATCAACACGGCTACACATTGGTAGGGCTCATCTGTCTTAATCTCAACCAGCTTAGTGACAATCTTGTGTTTGATTCTTTTCACATATTTTTTATTTTTTTTTGTACTTTAAAAATCAAAGCAAGGCTTGTTTAAGTTTTTGCCTGTGATAATCACAGAAGTGAAGGGAAATAAGTTAAATTTTGCTCCAATTTGAATATTGGACGAAGCTGATGAAGCTGACCAAGCATTGATGAAGAGCTGCTCCTGGCATGATAATGGGCTTTCAGTAAAGGTTACTGAAATTATCAGGTCTATTGTACACACTGAATGGGTTCTCGGCAGGGTAACACTGTTCTGTCAGTGTAACTTGTGTGTCTGCAATAGTGATGAGGCCACAAACTGTATTAACTCACAGAATATATATATACATCAGATATATCTATTTTATAGTCTGGCATTGGCCTGCTCAATCTATTGATAATGGTAATATTGGCAAAAAGTTCATTTTACAATAATTGTAAGCTAAGCTCAGTTTGTTTTGAGAAATTTGGGCCATATATGTGACCATTGAGTATAATAGAGAGGGAAATATTGAAATGTAAGAGGGATGGGACAATTTTGTGAGAACTAGAACTGTCAATTGTGAGAATTAGAGAGTGTATTCTTGAATATGATGAGAGAAAGGGACGGTTGAGTGACGGAGGATGTACTGCTGGTTATGAGAAAGATGGGAAACAGTGAGACTGAGTGTGAGAGAGGAAACCATTGAATGTGAAAGACAGAACCATTAAGTTAAAAAGACAGGAAACCATTGAATGTGAAATAAAAAGAACCGTTGAGTGAGAGAGAGGGATCGATCAAGTTGGAAAGACAAAGGAAACCATTAAATGTGAAAGAAAAAGAGAACTATGAAGTATGAGAGAGAGAACTATGTGTGTGAGAAAGAACTATGAAGTGAGAGAGAGAAATATGAAGTGTGTGAGAGATTGATCTATGAAGTGTGATCGAGAGAGTGAACTATGAAGTGTGTGAGAGAGAACTATGAAGTGTGTGAGAGAGAATTATGAAGTATGAGAGAGAAATATGAAGTGTGTGAGAGATTGATCTATGAAGTGTGATCGAGAGAGAAAACTATGAAGTGTGTGAGAGAGAACTATAAAGTGAGAGAGAGAGAGAACTATGAAGTGTGTGAGAGAGAACTATGTGTGTGAGAGAGAGAACTATGAAGTGTGTGAGAGATTGATCTATGAAGTGTGGTCGAGAGAGAGAACTATGAAGTGTGAGAAAGAGAACTATGAAGTGTGAGAGAGAGAACTATGAAGTGTGAGAGAGAGAACTATGAAGTGTGAAAGAGAGAACTATGTGTGTGAGAAAGAACTATGAAGTGTGAGAGAGAACTATGAAGTGTGTGAGAGATTGATCTATGAAGTGTGGTCGAGAGAGAGAACTATGAAGTGTGTGAGAGAGAACTATGAAGTGTGTGAGAGAGAACTATGAAGTGTGTGAGAGATTGATCTATGAAGTGTGGTCGAGAGAGAGAACTATGAAGTGTGTGAGAGAGAACTATGAAGTGTGTGAGAGAGAACTATGAAGTGTGTGAGAGATTGATCTATGAAGTGTGGTCGAGAGAGAGAACTATGAAGTGTGTGAGAGAGAACTATGAAGTGTGTGAGAGAGAACTATGAAGTGTGTGAGAGATTGATCTATGAAGTGTGGTCGAGAGAGAGAACTATGAAGTGTGTGAGAGAGAACTATGAAGTGTGTGAGAGAGAACTATGAAGTGTGTGAGAGATTGATCTATGAAATGTGTGATAGAGAGCTGGAGTAGGGTGTGTTACTGGTGTGTTACAGAGATGGAAAGTGCTGGTGTAAATGGAGATTTACTTTCTAATCAATATCAAGTGTTGCCAGCACAGATTTCTCCAATATCAGAACTACGCAAGTCTATGGTACCTCTGGGTATCGAAGTGGAGGCGAACTATGCTATGTAACAGTTTCTCTGTCGGAATGTTTGCCTATAAATTCTGGTTTGATGTTTTCCTGATTTGATTTCAAACATTGCATGGTACTTCAAGCATAACAGTACATTTTAAAACCTGCTTTAAACTTGATGTGAGAAGTCCATGAACCAATATTTGAGATCAGGATGTCCATGATTATTGGAAAAAATGTCAGTTAGAATTACCAACAGTAGGTTTTATCAGAATGATCTGTTTGAGTTGAGAGATTCTAGATAAAGGACTATGTATGGTTTGGGCCTGTTTTGGCCCCCAAATGCATCAAAATTCAAAACCTTTAAATGAACTTTGAAATGACCGTTTCTTTGATTTAGAATACTTCCCAAATACTGTTATGAAAACATTTATTTATATTTCTAATTATTGTTGCCATGGTTAACAAGTTCAAATTTGCATAAATTAGAAAAAAAATGAACATTCAGTGAGTATTGTGATATTTTGCATAGTTTTTCTCCTAGAAACTATAGAGCGCATGCTTGAACAAACTTAATATCAAAGGATAATGTGTAGGCATCTGTAATTACATCTTTAGGTGAAATATAAAGTTTGTTCAAGAGGGCGCTCTATGGTAACTAAGAGAAAAACTAGGTGAAAGCCTGTCAAAATTGACTGAATAATCAAATGTCAATAAATTATGCAAATATGACCTGGTTACCATGGCAGCCAAAATTGAAAACACAAATAAATGTTTACATAATAGTACTGGGGAAGTATTCAAAATTAAAAAAACATGCGTTTGAAAGTTCTATTGCAGATTTTTAATTTTGATGGATTTGGGGGCAAAAAAGGCCGAAACCATACATAGTCCTTTAAGGTAGAGAGTCCTACCACTTTTCCATCATGTAAAAAACCTTGAGGTTCTCTTCCTGTTTTTCTCTATACTGATAACAAATGCAGTTATAGGTTGTTGCAGGTAATTTTTTTATGAAGAAACAACATTTTGAAATTATTCCCAGTAATGTTGAAGAAAAGAGTGAATATTACAAATATCATGTTCATCAGCTCAGTGGATAAGCTCCCTGAATATACTGTATACTGGCAAACATTCACTGGTAAAATACATATTCGTCTAGTGTTATATTTTACCTTTACATGTGATGACTATCTATAGTAGGTTGTGTAGTAAATATTTGCTGTTGTGATCAATACACCCTCGTTACAGAGAGCAAAAAACTCCAAAAGATTAACTGTGACAATAAATTCCTGGTACACATTAGTAACTATATTTCAAGCTACTCAAAGTCTGAATAATGCTGAAGAAGTTAGAATTCTTCTTCATTGGAGATAAACATGACACAGAGCCCTGGGACACGCAAAGCATGTTTCATGAATGCCCTTTAACCCTTTCACCACTGTAGACCATAATGGACTCGTCCAGATCAATGCATGGTAGAGTCTACTAAAGTAACATAGGGGTGAAAGGGTTAACTAAAGCAATGGTCATTCTTAGACAAATTAAAGTTAAGGAAAAACTCTTACAGATGTTATAGGAAATTTTTATTTCCCTTAGAATGTAAAGATTTTTATTGCATTAAATCAAAACTGGATCAATGTATCATTATAAAAAAGGATAGAAATATTGCGTGTATGAGAAGAAGAAAAAGTGACAATTCCGGCTTTTGTGTATTTACAGAAACGCCTATTGACCATCCAGGAGTGGTCAGCCTGCCAAAGGAGGACAAAGCTAAGACCATCATTGTGGACAAGGACGCCAACGTGGACGACGCCTACCAGGCCTACCTCCGTAACGATGAGGAATACTTGGCCCGATTCAGAAACGAGCACGAGAGGTTCAAGAACTCAGAACTGGCCCTCAACAAAAGGCACCAGGATCGCATCAACAAGGTATTGCTGTTTGAACAAAACGAACTGTTTGGACTAAGCTATTATTATATTGACTGGTACGTTGATACTGTCGTCTCTTGATAATCCAGGTTTTTTTCCGAGAACTCCCGCTTTCCTCCACCATGAAAACCTGGCATGTCCTTAAATGACCATGCATAGCTGTTAATAGAACGTAAAACACAAATAATCCAAACACTCCTGATAATCCCCGGTCTCCGGGCTATAGTTAAATTGTATATCCCTATTTGACATACTGCCCCTCATTCACTTGCCATCTTGATTACCAGCAAAAGGTTTCAAATTCCCTTTTACCTTCAGCAGGTAGAGTGTTGCAATAGATCATTATTTATTTCTGTAGTTTTAATTCTTTTGATACTTTTAGAAATGACTAAAGGAATGCTTTGTGCTTGTTGTAAAGTTGAAATCGCCTTTAACAAATTGGCCCTTGAATAAGCTGCTTTATTTTACATATCTATCCAGCAATAAGCCCATGTCTGGCAATAAGCCCCTGCCTGACAATAAGCCCATGTCTGGCAATAAGCCCCTGCCTGACAATAAGCCCATGTCTGGCAATAAGCCCCTGTCTGCCAATAAGACCCTGCCTGACTATAAGCCCCTGCCTGCCAATAAGCCCATGTCTGGCAATAAGCCCCTGCCTGACAATAAGCCCATGTCTGACAATAAGCCCATGCCTGACAATAAGCCCATGTCTGGCAACAAGTCCATGTCCGACAATAAGCCCATGTCTGACAATAAGTCCATGTCTGACAATAAGTCCATGTATGACAATAAGCCCCTGCCTGACAATAAGCCCATGCCTGGCAATAAGCCCATGCCTGACAGTAAGCCCATGTCTGACAATAAGCCCATGCCTGGCAATAAGCCCATGTCTGACAATAAGCCCATGCCTGACAATAAGCCCATGTCTGACAATAAGCCCATGCCTGACAATAAGCCCATGCCTGGCAATAAGCCCACCCATATGTATTGCAGCTCAGCAATGCCAGGAAATGCTATATCATTTTCCTGTATTAATCCCGACCCCAAACTTGGAATTGGAGATCATGTGTAATGGCACGGTGAGCCTATTGTAGCATACATACAGAATTCATTTTGAAAACTAAAATATGGAAAACAGAAAATGTAGATCAACATTAAATTCTTTTATGTAACACTGTCAGATTTTCTAATTCCCCCTATCAACAAAACCACAACCTGTGCATTACTTCAGCCATATATTATCTAAAGTTGAGTGATGGCTGGGTGATGTCATCTGTTTGGCTGTAAGATTTAAAATAGCGCTAATTAGTGCATTTTAATTGAGTATGCAAATGAGTTGCCTGTCTTTGATGTTATGGAGTGAGTCATACTCGTCCCTGGGGATCTCTAATGTCTGTTATTATCGTAACGAGCGCAAACGCTGACGAGGTCGTTTTAAATTACCGCATTCAACATGAAACAAATCAATTACGAAAAAGCAACTGTACAGATATTGATACTAATATAGCGACAGAATACCTGGTTGTGGTGGACTTGTAGAGTCCCGGATGTGTTTACTCAGGAGTTGTTCTGGCGTATGGCATCCATCAGTCGGTTCCTGAGTTTTTAACTAGAAAGTATATGTTTGTAAAATAATATATGGTCAGACTACCTTTGTCATCTACAGTGATCAGTAATTTACAAGAAATTCCATGTTTTTTTGGAATAATCCAATACATGTTGTTTTGAATTGAAGAATCATTTTTCATGCTAGATCAGGGCTTATATTCATGAAACCGTTCTCGTGCTCAAATATCGATTCCATGCTCAGCTGAATTTTCTTGTGACTTGCATAAATCATATGACATGATAAACAAAAGTATATGTTAACACAGTATTAGGCTCAACTCATTCACCCCTGAAATTTCCTAATGAACTATTCCAACCTTTGAATTGGAAGGGTTCAAATGTGTCTTCAGGGATGAATGAGTTAAAGTCTCTTCCAATGTCCATGCATGTTCTAGCTGTTGACCGACATTTGGTAATTTCAATTACATATCTCGATTCATTGCATATCCTTTCGGACAAAAAAACCTTATATGAATTTTGAACTCAAAGCATAATTAAGTCCTTTTACTGAAAAATACTGATGGGGTATTGTTGAATATAAAATTTAAAACTGTAGGATTGAAATGTATAGTTGCTTCATTTGATGCAGTGACACTGTTTAAAGACATTTTAGAATTATAGAATTCCTGTTGTGCCCACATTGTGGAAGTGATACAAATCTTCTAGATTGCCTCTTTGTCGCCGTGTCTCACAATAATTACAGGCGTTACAACATCTGACTGTGCTAACTATCGGCTGCAGACATAAATGTGGCTCTTAATTTTAAACCGAGTGACTGGATTTTAATGTAAAACGGTAGTTACTAAATTTCAAATCTTAAAGTCAATAATATAAAACTGTTTCTTTTTCCTTTGTATGTTGCTGCTGCTTAAAGGGGGAATTCTGCTTCAATCAAATTTTCAAATTGATTTTAAGTTGCTCTGCCATCTCCTGGTTATGATTTAATTAGTGGAACAGTTGCAGATTTTAATGAGGCCCACATCAGCACATTTCCACTGATGTAGCTAAAATTTCAACTATGATCAGAGATTTTGTGTTTCTTTGTCTAAAAGTAGGAGTGCCTATTAAGTTAGGGAAATTTATTTTCAACATACCATTGTAGGACAAATAAAGGGCACGGCAATGCAACATCCTTTAGGTAGTCATGTAACATTGGAAACTGATAAACATGAGAAAAAAAAACAAAGTGTGGGGGGGTGGGTGGAGATGGGTTTGTGAAAGATGTGCATTGATGCGGTTGCCTTACAAGTGTCCGATGTAGGGAATTACCCTTTAGCTCAGTGGTAGAGCATCAGGCTGGAGAGCCAAGGGTCGCGGGTTCAAGCCTCAGCATTGGTACTATATTTATCACTATATATATTCCTGGTCCCACTCACTATACAGTTAGGTGGTTGGATGAGAATTGGGTGTAAAATTATTGGGAAAATTTAGCTTGAACTCATAAGGAAAATGCACAAGTTATAAAAAGAATATAGTGAACTTGTTGATATGTTTGTAGATGATGAAAGAATGGGAGGAGGCCAGAGCACAGATCGCAGAGATGAAGAAAACTGATGTTAAGGGTGCTGAGGCTCTCAACGCTGATGTCATGAAGGTATGTCACTATGGCAACGCTCTGTAACCAAACAAGCTGAGTAGCCTAGCAACACGTTCTTGTTTATCTGTCCCTGTTAATGGACACTCCTAATTAACCTATCATCCTATTTCTTTAAAATGTCACAGAATTATAATGTGTGTCTATGTTTGTTAATGTAAACATTTGAAAAATTGAGAGTTAAAAAAAAATGAAAATATTATTACAGTGTCTCCAGCTGATTGAACAATATCTTTTACATTAAATATTCAATAAATATTCCTGAAATATGGAATGCATCTTGTAAGCTAGAAGACAGTCATGTTACCAGGCAACACAGTTATAAACATGCTTTGTAAAGTGACAACACATTTCTATAATCGTTTAATATGTTCCTGTTGCCAAATAATCATGCAACTTTGCAAGCATTTATTAACAGGTCACATATTTATGTAAATAGGCAAGAGATCCTTGTAATTAAGCAATCACTCAACATAACCAAAAAACACATCCACATTACCAGGCAACACGTCCACATACCCAGGCAATACATCCACATAACCAGGCAACACATCCACATAACCAGGCAACACATCACTATAACCAGGCAGCACGTCCACATAACCAGGCAGCACGTCCAAATAACCAGGCAACATATCCACATAACCAGGCAGCACATTCACATAACCAGGCAGCATGTCCACATAACCAGGCAACACATCCACATAACCAGGCAACACATCCACATAACCAGGCAACACATCAATATAACCAGGCAGCACGTCCAAATAACCAGGCAACACATCAATATAACCAGGCAACACATCCACATAACCAGGCAGCACGTCCACATAACCAGGCAACACATCCACATAACCTGGCAGCACGTCCATATAACCAGGCAACACATCCACAAAACCAGGCAACACATCCAAATAACCAGGCAACACATCCATATAACCAGGCAACATATCCACATAACCTGGCAGCACGTCCATATAACCAGGCAACACATCCACATAACCAGGCAACACATCCACATAACCAGGCAGCACGTCCACATAACCAGGCAGCACGTCCACATAACCAGGCAGCACGTCCATATAACCAGGCAACACATCCTCATAACCAGGCAACACATCCACATAACAAGGCAACACATCCACATAACCAGGCAGCACATTCACATAACCAGGCAGCATGTCCACATAACAAGGCAACACATCCATATAACCAGGCAGCATATCCACATAACCTGGCAGCACGTCCACATAACCAGGCAACACATCCCCATAACCAGGCAACACATCCACATAGCCAGGCAACACATCCACATAACCAGGCAACATATCCACATAACCAGGCACAACATCCACATAACCAGGCAACACATCAATATAACCAGGGAACACATCCACATAACCAGGCAACATATCCACATAACCAGGCAGAACATCCACATAACCAGGCAACACATCCTCATAACCAGGCAGTACATCCACATAACCAAGCAACACATCCACATAACCAGGCAGCACATTCACATAACCAGGCAACACATCCACATAACCAGGAAACACATCCACATAACCAGGCAACATATCCACATAACCAGGCAACACATCAATATAACCAGGCAGCACGTCCAAATAACCAGGCAACAAATCCATATAACCAGGCAACATATCCACATAACCAGGCAACACATCCTCATAACCAGGCAGTACATCCACATAACCAAGCAACACATCCACATAACCAGGCAGCACGTCCATATAACCAGGCAACACATCCTCATAACCAGGCAGTACATCCACATAACCAAGCAACACATCCACATAACCAGGCAGCACGTCCATATAACCAGGCAACACATCCAAATAACCAGGCAACACATCAATATAACCAGGCAGCACGTCCAAATAACCAGGCAACATATCCACATAACCAGGCAACACATCCTCATAACCAGGCAACACATCCACATAACAAGGCAACACATCCACATAACCAGGCACCACATCCACATAACCAGGCAACACATCCATATAACCAGGCAACACATCATTATATAACCAGGTAATGTATAAGTACGAAGCTGCATTGCTATGTAATTTATTCAAACAAATTCCTGTTTAGCTGGTATATATATATACATATAATTCTCAAATTTTCTCAGCAATAAGTCAGTTAGTCCAAGTAATTTGAAGGCTGGTCTCTGTAATATAACCTACCGACCTGTTACTGTAATCTGACAACTGATCCCTGTAATCCAGCAACTTATCTGTGTAACTGACAACCAATCCCTGTAACCTGGCAACTGTTCCTTGTAACTTGACAACTTGTTACCGTAACCTGACAACTTGTTATTGTAACCTCACAACTTGTTACTGTAACCTGACAACTTGTTACCGTAACCTAACAACCAGTATCTGTAACTTGTTATCCTGTATATTACAGAGATTCCAGCTGCTGTACACCGGCTATGAACAGGCTGATGCTGCTGAGAAGAGACAGCTGGTGGCTCTCCACCTCCAGAGGAGGCAGGGCGAGCTCAACAGGAGGAAGAGGGTGAACCTGGAGAAGTACATGACTGAACTACAAAGGCCCCATGTTGATGTACGTATAGCATGGAAGTCAGTTGGCCGAAGCCTTCAGAGGATTTGTGTGTTGTCACTAGGGGCAACCACAGGATAATGTTAGTTCAAACTTTCTACCATGTTAACCCTTTCACCCCTGTAGACCATAATGGACTCATCCAGATCAATGCATGGTAGAGTCTACTAAAGTTACATAGGGGTGAAAGGGTTAAGTAATAAAGGTACCACTGTACGAGTCAAAGAAATTTTCCACGTCAGAGCTGTCTTTTTTCAAACTTGGGAGTTTTCTCCCTTGTTTATAGAAGGTAAAACAACCTGTTTTTTACTAGATTAGAGTGACTCCTCTTGGCAAGAAGTTTGCCTTTTTCATTTGTTTAAGGTCAATTTCTAGATAGCACAACATATGTTAAAGAATAGACTGGATAAGTTAAGATGCAAGTTTGACCCTAGGAATTTCTGTTTTGTATTTATCCAAATACTCCAATCCTTTACTACATAAGCCAGTTGATGTTCAGTTGCGGGTCTGTGGCTGTTATACTATATATCCACAAGAGCATGATATATAAGTGTATGTGGAAAAGATGGACAGGCAAGACACTTCTACTTTTTAATATCCTTTACAAGTTAGCAGTATCAGATATGTTTTCAATGTACAATATTTCCATGTCTTGTAAGTACTGGTATAAAATGAATGTGTCTTGGGACGTGATTGAATAAAATCAGATGATGAAGATCAGGAGGAGGATGATGATATGAGGATGATAATATCAATAGTTGATATGTGTGAATGTGTGGATGTGTGTTGATATGAAGTTCTTTATAATGTACATGTTCTGAAAATCTTGAAAAATTAAAAAAAAAAATAAAAAATGTACTGGTATAAAACTCATTATCATGTGTAGGTACAGTGTTTATATTGTGTTATGGCCTCCTCTCCCCAGGTCCAGAGAGTATTTATATTGTGTTATAGCCTCCTCTCCCCAGGTCCAGAGAGTATTTATATTGTGTTATGGCCTCCTCTCCCCAGGTCCAGAGAGTATTTATATTGTGTTATGGCCTCCTCTCCCCAGGTCCAGAGAGTATTTATATTGTGTTATGGCCTCCTCTCCCCAGGTCCAGAGAGTATTTTTATTGTGTTATGGCCTCCTCTCCCCAGGTCCAGAGAGTATTCAAGTTCCTGAAGGAGTACATCAAGGTAGAGGAGAAGGACCGTGCCCACACCCTCAATCATTTCGTACACGTTCGTAACACCGACATTGAGGAAGCCAAGCGTATCCAGAAATCCTCATTGGACCATCTCAGCGTCCTTGACCAGCGCATCAACCAGGCCCTCGACATGCTCAACCACTTCAACAAAATCAAACTAGAAGTCAGACCTATGATCGGTAAGTATCAGTCACTTTGTTGATTACGATGAGCTTAATTATTTTAACCCCCACATAGTTGATTTTTTTTTTTTTAGAAATCACTTTGTCTGTTTAACTCATTCACCCCTGAAGACACATTTTAACTCTTCCAATTTAAAGGTTGGAATAGTTCTTTATGAAATTTCAGGGGTGAATGAGTTAAAGTAAAAAGATTTGTTTACAAGATACCCAGGAGTCTCTCATATTTACACCATAGTATGGGATTAAACATATTAGTTTAATATTTACACCATAGTATGGGATGGAACATATTAGTTTAATATTTACACCATGGTATGGGATTAAACATATTAGTTTAATATTTACACCATAGTATGGGATTGAACATATTGGTTTAATATTTACACCATAGTATGGGATTAAACATATTAGTTTAATATTTACATCATAGTACGGGATTAAACATATTAGTTAAATATTTACACCATGGTATGGGATTAAACATATTAGTTTAATATTTACACCATGGTATGGGATTAAACATATTAGTTAAACATTTACACCATAGTATGGGATTGGGATTAAACATGTAAGTTAAATATTTACACCATAGTATTGGATTAAACATGTTAGTTAAATATTTACACCATGATATGGGATTAAACATGTTAGTTAAATATTTACACCATAGTATGGGATTGGGATTAAACATGTAAGTTAAATATTTACACCATAGTATGGGATTAAACATGTTAGTTAAATATTTACACCATAGTATGGGATTAAACATATTAGTTAAATATTTACACCATAGTATGGGATTATAACATATTAGTTAAATATTTACACCATAGTATGGTATCATGAAGTTTTGTATTTGATCAGACTTAGTGGTCATCAGGAAAGCTGAAAACTTGTCAAAGTAGTATATAGACTATTTCAACAATACTGATGTCAGGCACCATCTTGGATGTTTGACCAAAGTACAATTTCAAATTTTTCAAACTTTTCCCTTTATTAACACACTCTCGCTATAATTTTTGCAGCAAAGGACATAAAGCTGTCTAATTTTCCTTTATTTTTCACAATGTAACACAAGACCAAGAGAACATATTAAACAAACTTTTATACTGAAAATATTTTGTTAGTTAAGTTTTGAGTTGAATTTTAAAGCAGTATCAAAGAAGGCTGTATTGTGGCTTTTATGAAGCTTTTCCTACTACTCTTCACAGGTTTGTACCCCATTTTAGCCGGAAAAGATCAGTAAGTCTCCCGCACTTGGGAGAGATAGCCATGTACAAATAGCATGCGCTGACTTGTGACATAAAATGTGAATGGCATCATTCATAAACCACATACGCTTTTGTTTACAAACATGTTAAACTGCAGTCTGTGGAGTTGTGACAGAAATAAAAAGATGGGAGAAAAATAATCATCCCCTACCTTGAGGGGTGTAGCAGAGAAATAGCTGATGTTAAGTGTGATTATTTGTTTGTCCTTCCCTCGGCAGAGCCCCGCTAACTGCTGTCTGTGGAGTTGTGACAGACATAAATGGATGGGAGAAAAATAATCATCCCTACCTTGAGGGGTGTAGCAGAGAAATAGCTGATGTTAAGTGTGAATATTTGTTTGTCCTTTCCTCGGCAGAGCCCCGCTAACTGCTGTCTGTGGAGTTGTGACAGATATAAAAGGATGGGGGGAGAAAAATAATCATCCCTACCTTGAGGGGTGTAGCAGAGAAATAGCTGATGTTAAGTGTGATTATTTGTTTGTCCTTCCCTCGGCAGCAGTCTGTGGAGTTGTGACAGAAATAAAAGGATGGGAGAAAAAATAATCATCCCCTACCTTGAGGGGTGTAGCAGAGAAATAGCTGATGTTAAGGGATATTTATTGTTTGTCCTTCCCTCGGCAGAGCCCCGGGTTGAAAAACCAAAAATAAATCACCTCTCGGGTTGGAGACCACAAGGAAGGGGACAATTCTGATTCCTACACCTGTCACCAATAATACGTGTTATATACCTGTATCATAGATAGTCTCTATCCTCTTACTTTTGCAGATAACTTCCTTCGCGAATACGAGGGTCTGGCCGAGTCTGCAAGGGAGGTTGTGTCCCGTCCCTTCACACCTGAAGTAGACTCGGAGGAAGAGGGCGACTCATCTGAGAGCCAGGAGGACCTACCCGGTAAGATTATTGTTACAGTTTAAAAAAATGCAAAGTAAACAAAACGTGTGCAGACAAAATATTTTTTGAGATCAAAACAGAAAGAAATAATCTGGCGTCAAATTTCCCTATAATATGTACTGTAAAGCGCTTTAGAGTGGCTTATGTTAGCTAGATAGGGCACTATATCAAATGTTGTATATCTATCTATGTATCTATATAATGTTGTCGTGTTTGAATCAGAAACTATTCCTATGTATGATTGAACAAGATCTGCTCCTATGTATGATTGAACATGATCTGCTCCTATGTATGATTGACCAAGATCTGCTCCTATGTATGAGTGAACAAGAACTATTCCTATGCATGATTGAACAAGAGCTGCTCCTATGTATGCTTGAACAAGAACTATGCTTATGTATGATTGAACAAGATCTGATCCTATGTATGATTGAACAAGAACAATTCCTATGTATGATTAAACAAGATCTGCTCCTATGGATGATTTAACAATAACTATTCCTAAGTAGGATTGAACAAGATCTGCTCCTATGTATGATTGAACAAGATCTGTTCCTATGTATGATTGAACAAGATCTGCTCCTATGCATAATTGAATGTGTGGTAATTTGTAGCCATGGATAACAATGTAAACCTTGGACCAATGGACACAGTCATTCACAAGGTCGCAGAGGTCGTACCCCTCCCATCCCAGGACGACATCAACAACGATATCTTAGACGACAACGTAAGGGAGGATGACGGAATCAACAATTTTGATGAAGAAACAATAGAAAATGAACACGATACCAACTTTGTAGCTCACCATATGGACGACAAACACATGTTCCAACAGGTACTGACAATAATAGTCTCTTTATGTGTAGAATCTTATTATTGTATACCAGGACATTTTGCCCAGTCAAACTCTTGCCCGTCACTGGAAACATCCCCATTAGCTGAGCTTTGATTTTGCCTTTCACATGAAGTGATTATACAGCTGATATTATTGACATTTCCACTGCAATTTCCTGTATAAGCATTACCAGTAGAAATTGTGTTTATATTCGTGTTCATTCTGGCTTGAACATTGAAAAAAAGCCATTCAAGTCTTACAAGTTGCCATTCAAGTCTTACAAGTTGTGGATTAATATTGCTGTCAGGATAAATAAGCCCTTATGATGGGGGGCAAAATCTTGCCCATACACTGTAATATCTGAGGGTGGAATTATTCTGTCTTTCACATCTATAGGTGTGTGGCAGAGCATTCTAAGAAACTGCTTAAGTTAATTGAATGGAATTTTTACATACAATTATACCCTGACAACCCCGGGTTATACTGGAATCAGGTTGTCTGAAGACACAATCTTGTCTGGACACAACTTCTTCAGGTGTCAACCGAATTTCATAAAAATTCAATATTGTAACCTCACACTCGGGAGTCGTTTACCTGCGGTTAATATCTTGATCTGGCCAAATTTATGGGAGTTATTTCCCCTTTTAAGAAAAAAATCACCAACACAATCTTGTCTGAACAACTCCTACAGGTTTCAGCCAAATTTTATATTTTTCCAAACAATACATACAGTTTAAGGATTATGATTTTTACTTTCAGCCTGTTGGGAAGGTAGGCGTACACATTGGAACTGCCACAGGAAGCATTTTCGGGATTGCCATCGGAAGTGTCGCCGTGTTTGTCATCATTGTTGTTGCCGTGATCATGCTGCGTAAACACTCACATCGACGCCCAGTCACTCACGGGTTCGTCGAGGTCGACCCGGCAGCATCACCCGAGGAAAGGCATGTTGCCAACATGCAAATGAACGGCTACGAAAACCCAACATACCAGTATTTTGAACTGAATCAGAACCAAAATGTATAGACAAAAGGGCTATGCATTCCAATAGAGACAAAACAAAACGAAAGAAGAAAAACAGATGAACCTTATTTTAAAATTAATACTGAAATCATCTGTGTTAGATAAAAGCCTCTGACTGCCCTACCTATAGCTCTGTAAGAAACATTAGATTACACTAATGTTGGAACTTAGAAGTTTTCGAAAGGTTTAACCATTATCCAAAATCATAAATTCTTAATTCTTACGCTGATTCCTTAACTTGAATGTTGGCAATTTTAACAAAGTAGTCGCAATTTCGAAAACAAATCCTGCACATATTCTGTGATTTGAGAGCTTCAAAGCGGACACTAGGATATTTGGGTTGTTCAGATTAGCCCGGGTTGACACGAGGGAGTTGGAATCGTGTATACAAGCTAAAGATCTGATCATAGCTTTGTGGTTGTCATATTGGTTTTTCATAAAATACACACGGCTTCATCCAGAAAATATGCCAGTAGCTATTGGTTATGTTCATCGCTTAAGCAGCACTTGGGACTCGATTTGGAGACAAGTCGGCTCAGACATTAGAGCATACATGTAGCTTCCGACTCATTTCTTGGGTCTCATGCAAATTTCTTTCAGATACAAAACCAATCATTCCAATTTTGTATACCATGTTTTTGTCGGGAAATTCACCTGACCTTGAGAAATGAGGAGATATTTGTGATATTTTTTAAGTCGTACGAGTCAGAATTTGAACAGTTGTGATATGATACGGATTTCACAGAACAGTTCCCGAGATGTTGAATTTTCCACATTTACTCAATCCCCTAAATTGTGTTGGGATGGACCTTATTTCAATGGACCATATATACCTTATAAGGATCAGTCCATTATCCTGTTTAGGGAATGCCAGGATGAGATGATCCTATGATAACACAAATGTTCAAATTCTTTCAGGTGAACGAAGCTTGTTTTTGACCAAGTGTGGATTAAATCGTGATTTAGCTAGTGTACATAAGTTTATGTTAGTCTTTCGTTTCCTTCCAACTTACAGGTTAAAAAACAACACTGTACATAATTTTCTTGCTTCGAGAGTCCACTACAACTCTGCCATCTTTCTTCTTCCTGCTCGTATTTTGTTTTTGAACAAGTGTATTATAATGTTACATTTTGTATTCAATTGTAAACTTTACATTTACATTAATATTATGAATTTTCATGTTAATTTTACCAAAAAATACTTTGTGAGTGATAAGAGTATATATATTGATATCACCTAGCTGTATTTATCATGTTTATATATATACATCGTATCTAAGCTGCTTTAAATCTCTGTTGCAATTAGTATATTTGGCAAATGGAATTTGGCCAGCTAGCTAGCAGATTACCAAATTCTTCCTTTTATTGAGAGGAAACAAAACTGATGTTGGGATAAAAACACTGAAAAAAGTCTTTCTTATTTATAAATTTATAGGTGCAACTATAAATATTTCAATCATCCGAGTTGTGCATTTTTAAAACATATGCTTTTTTTTTGAGATTTTTAGTGACACAAATTTATCCAGATAATTTTTCATATTTCACAAATTTGTTTTATTTTTTGTACATGTAAGACCGATTATACACATATACATACCATATTTGACTTAGGTTGTGTATATATTAGCTGTTGATTTGGCATAGAACGTGATTTTCATCAACATACATAAAAGTCGATCAACGTCAGACGTAAATATTTGTAGTTGAGTTGTGGTTGTCATTCATGGTGGTTGATGTTGCAATTTCATGTGAAATTAAATCGTAAATTTATCATTTTAGAAATATTTCCCTTTATTTTTGTGCCAGTAAACACTACATACTAAAACTATTTAAATACTAAGATTCTCTTCACACAATTTTATATAAATGTCTAGGGTAAAAACAGTAAGAAATGAAATCCAAATATCGTGTTTAACAATAATATTTCGAAAATGAAAATAAGAAGTTATTTTCATGATAGTTTCGGGTAAATATAAAACTATAACACATTTCCTGTTGTCTGATCAATAGTTGATTGTAAAAGCTAATATTTAAGTAATATTGATAATAGGGAAAATTAATTGAGAAACAGAAGAAAAACTCTGGATCATTGTTAACAATGTGGTGCCACCTTTTTAACATAACGTTTTAGTTGAGTGTACAAGATTTAACATCGATGTTCCTAGTTTGTTTCACCGTCCGATTGGCAGCTGTTCACCGGTTCACTGTCTGAGCAGTAACAGGTTTGGTTCAAGTTTTAGCAACAAAAGTATTATTCTGATGCATGTCCAAATATGTCGATTCGATTATAGTAACATGAGGTAAAAATAAACGCGTTGGTTGCGGTTCCTTATAATTAATAGAAAATCTTGGTTGTGTCATTAGCATGGAAATTAACAGTACAAAAATAATCCAGGGTGATAAATAAAAAAAAAATAAAAAAATGGATAAGGATGGTTGGGGCAGCCGGCTTGCAGTAAATAATGCAAAGATGGTTTTAAAAATTTGGCAACCTCACCTCATGTGACTTAATCAGAGATTACCGACAGATTATTTGCAGAATCGGACTTGTTTCTTTCCCGACATTGAACAGTGCAGTGGAGAATAATTCCACCGTTAAAACGAGAGAAAAAAACAAACCAGGAGGTGTACTTAAAATATTTTTGACAAAATGTGGCATTACCCTAACGTCAGTATACAACAGATGTGTGACTTTGATATCTGTTTTTGTGTGGAAGTGTATTATTGACCAGGAGGTGAAACAAACTACCAGAACAGCATTTTCAGTTTTTCAGTAGTATTCAGTGTTGTCCCCATAGCTTTGAGTCGTCTACAATGTTTTTACAGGGAGATTGAAGAAACATGTACCTATATATGTATAAAACACATGTATGATTTTGTTAATAAAACTTGTACACTCAGTGTTCTTCTTGTGTGTTGTTTTTTACCGCTTTTATCGCTAGACCACAATGGCCTCGTCAACGTAGGGGTGAAAGGGTCAAGTTTCACCATCATGAGATGGTAGGCTGCCAAATTGCCTCTCATCCATGGTCTGTCTTGAAACAATTCTTGTAATCACTATTTCTCAGACGTACTGGACAGACTTTTCTTGGGATGTATTCTTAATAGGTTTATATCACCTTCAAATATTTGATTTTATCTAATATAACAGCCATCTTGGATTTTGACCGTTTGTACTTTTTCTCAAAAAATACTTTTCAAATGTTTCCTGAATTTCTTATGTAGGCTTCTCTTGGTCCATAGTTGTGCATGTTTCATTTGGAGACTGATCAGAAAAACAAAACAGATTTCAACTGTCAAAATCCAAGATGGCGGCTGCTGGTGAAGGGCTACAAAATAAATGACCTTGACCAATTTTCAAAGTCACTGGGGTTTGATATTTAGAAATATCTAAACAACTTCTTCTCCGTACCCAAAAGGCCCACAGTGATTATATCTAGCCAGTGGAAAGCGTATTGCTTCAGCCGTTTTTGAGATGTAAATTACATGTAATGTCTGCCAATCAGAAGTCCAGCTGACAATCTTGGAGAAATTTGATCAACACCTCATAAGTAGTATTTGTAAGAAGTTTGATGGCAATTGCTCCAGCCATTCTAGGGAAGATGCTTTGTCAGAACATTAGTGGTTCTTAAGAAGTTGAAAATGTTCCATTGTTAACAAGACAATGCAAAATGCATGGCTGACGAGGACAAATAGAAAGCTTACATGATTACTGATGTTTAGCTAAAAAGCTTAGTGTTTAGTAAAAGAAGACCTTGAAACTGAATCAAGATGACTGATTTGAACAAATTTGAATGATCTTTACCATAGGAAGCGGGGACATGGTGGCCAAAATGGTCAAGTTATCTGACCATCTAAGGTCCCTAGCCCTCCACCGCTGGGTCGCACATTCAACATTTACGTGGGGCAGTCCCGAGGTACTGGTTGTCACAGGTCATTTTTATACGCCCGTCGAAGACGGGGACGTATTATGTTATCACGTGGGCGGGCGGGCGGGCGGGC
>NW_018406286.1:698608-710540 GCF_002113885.1 Mizuhopecten yessoensis | reverse complement strand
ATTATTAACGGATTAACTTCAAACTTCACAACAAGGTTAATTACCATGAAAGCTCGGACAAGTTCGATAACTGCCATTATCCGACCATTATTTGTGGAGTTATGCTCCTTTATGGACTTGTCGAAACAGTGTTGGCTCGATATCTCAAGTAATTATCAACGGATTAACTTCAAACTTCACAACAAGGTTAATTACCATGAAACCTCGGACAAGTTCGATAACCGCCATTATCCGACCGTAATTATTGGAGTTATTCCCCTTGGTTTCATTAATGCGATGCATGTGTTCCATGATGTTGAATTGCACTCATTGATCTACCAGTTATGTTGAATGATTTCTCTTTCAATATCAATTACTCACAAATACTTCATATATTTCAATCATACAAACAACTGCTCATTCAATGTGTGACGGGCGTATTATATACCGCTCGCGGTAACCTTGTTTTATCTCCAGGTTCTACAGCTTTCCTCAAACATTAAAACCTTGCATATCCTTTAATAACATAGCTGTTAATAGGAAGTAAAAAACCCAAAACCAACCACAGCAAGCTACAGACGGTAAGTAGTATCACGACTCCAGGCCTTACAATTCTGTAGAAGTTGATTAAAGGAAAAGTTCACTACTAATAAATGACTGATGATGTGCACAGACATCAGACTTCAGATGAACTAGAATTGTAGCAATAGATCAATAGCAACAATTTCTAAGGCCTTCTTGGATGCAACAGGAAATAAAAGTGTTGGTAAACCAACACAATTATAAGGCACAGAGAACCGCAACCTAGGCAATAGTCTAGTCCCAAAATGGTTCAGGAATCAGAGGTGGATACTGGGAGTATTCAAACAGGGCTCCACCCAAGACAAGTGCAATACAATAAGATGATGGAGCATCAACACCAAGGATTTTGTTATGGTGGACATTTTATTGTGTTGACAAGTTTTGGGAGGTAAGGCCAACCGTCATCAGAACAACATGATGGCCTTGCCTACCGAAACTTGTCAACACAATAAAATGTCCACCGTGACAGAATCCTTGGTGTAGATGCTCCATCATTTACCCGATTGTATTTGCTCTTCATAGTAAGGAAGATAGTGAATGCACATTTTCATGTATAGTTCCTTAACTATGCTAAATATAAAAGTATAAACTTTATTTATTTAACAACAATTATGAAACAAGTTTTTACAACTTATACCAATCACTCTTGTTGGCCCGGATGCTAGCTTGTGGGGGGATCTTACTGTGGGAGGAAACCGGAATAGCTGGGAAAAAACCTACGTGGTCGGGCAGGTGACCCCCATAGCTTTTCACGTCCGATCGGGGAATCTAACCCCGGCCGCCTTGGTGAAAGGCAAGTACGCTATCCACTGTGCCACCAGACCTCCTATGCTGAATTATGATAGGGACCTGATTGTAATGAAATGGACCTTAGATTCCAACCACAACAATGACTTTTCTAAACCAGAATGACCTCATTTAATGTGCTACAGTCAAATGTGTAACCGGCAGTAAGTATCAAAGTTTTCAGATCTTCATAATTTTTGTATTTTTTGGTTATTTTTTACTTGGTCAATACATGTAGTAACTTCCCAAACAACACTGGATCCTTGCAAATGTAAGTTTGTAGGATAAAAATTATTTGAACTTGGTATATGGGGCAGGAAAGTAATTCCAACAGTGTAGACAATATGAGGTTGTCAAATTTTCAGGGCAATCCTCTCCTTTAGCGAGACAATTATATAAATACATACATAGCGGAACTGGACTGGGTCGATCATCGGTGACCAGGTAGCTCAATTGGTAGAGCGTTCATCTAGAGTTTGGATGGTCCCAGGTTCAAACCCCAGTCAGGCCATTACATTTTCTCTTTCCCCTGCTACAGAATTGGCGAGCTTGCCAACCCTTGTTTCAAGCATCGGGCGTACACTTAGCAAGGGAATACCTGAACTTGGGTCGTAAATAGTTGTCTTCAGGGCTGAAGACTAAGAAAAAGGAGGGAGAAATGTATCGGAACTGGACTGGGTCTATCATCGGCGACCAGGTAGCCCAATTGGTTAAGCATCCATCTAGGGTTTGAACCCTGGTCTGGCCGTTACATTTTCTCTCTCTCCTGTTACACAGTGTTACACATATATTTGCCCTGCAGGTTATGTCAATGAGGAAATCACTGAACCTTTGGATTCCAATAAAGAGTCTCTTCATCGATCGACTCAATTCGGCCAGTCCCGTTTTGTTTAGGACTCGGATAGGAAACCAAAAAGTTTACAAGGTGAGTAAAACTGTTAAACTACACCTTAAATCAGATTTATTCTCCCCTTTAGAAAACGAGACAAACAACGAGTATGTCATACATTTATTAAAAAGTTCAATTTGTCAATCACACAATCCCCTATGATGGGGGTAGGCCATACTGCATCGCGGCCAGGAGTTTACTGAAGGGTGTCTCTATGAAGTCTGTGTACCGATGTTTGGTAAAGTCACTGCCGTTCCAAGGTTGTGACATAATTTTTGTGTACAAATTGTTTCCAGTATCAAGCCATGCTTGGTTTTTAACTCCACTTTCAGAACTGAAGTCCAGTGTATTTAGTTGGAAAAACACAAAGTTTATGCCGGTTTCCCCGACACTGACGCTCTGTATACAGATGGGTTCTGGAAGTGTCTGTACATCCTCCTGTTGAACAGATGAAAAACATACTAAAGTTACATGCTAATCGAATCTTCCTTTTGCTTAAATTAATAATTCTGTTTTAGTAAAATCTAGTTCATTCACAGTTTAGAATTTCACAATTATTGTTTTCATTTATTCTGCTGTTAACTCATTCACCCCTGAAACTTCATAATAAACTATTCCAACCTTTGAATTGGAAGAGTTCAAATGTGTCTTCAGGGGGGAATGAGTTAATGGCCCATCAATATAAAGTGGTTTCTTAGGGCCACCAACACATGAAATTAAATGAAGTACTCTATGAAAAACACCAAATTAATGAGCTGTAAAATATATCTTAAGCAGTCATAAGTATTTTAAATGTTTACATTTGAAAACACCAAGGAGTACAACAGTGGCAATGTATAATTTCAGAAATACTTCAAAGTGCTACATCTTTTAAATTATTCAAAATCAGGAAGAATCTAGAAAACAAAAAGTGAACAAATATTTGAACAATTTCACCACGTGACCAGATTTGATTATACAAAGTCTGAGTAACCATATATATATAATTATATATTTGTATTTGTGTCCAAGCTAAAGTGTACATAGGCCTAAGGAACCTAACTTGATAACTTACCCCAAATCTAAGTCTTGCCTCAGCTATAGTGTAGGCAAGACAGAACATCACAGACCTGGCTTGTCGGAAATCGTCTTTCCAAAAGTCGCAGCTGGACGTAACAAATGTATGTGGATGACGGTCAGTGTTACTCAAGAAACCTGAAAAATATAACATACAGTGTTTTTGCAAGACATAGAAGTCGGGGGATAAAATCTGGTATAAAATTACAAATTCTGACCCCTTTATATGGCAAACCGTATAGAACCCGGTCTGCCTTGTTGAATGGCGAGGTCGTTATCCACTCCACCATCCGACCACTCAAAAGCCATTTTAGGACCATATACACCCCCAAAAGGAGGTAAACTGAAACCCTGATATAGACATTTCATCGTCAACATCTTTAAAAATCTAAATAAAATGTGCAGAGTTTAAAACACCCCTGACCTCTTCTTGAGCTATGGAGTCATGATGAGCCGTATTTCTGTAAAACTATACTGTTACCATAGTAATGTTGAATTTTACCTTGAACTGAAAATGATGATACTCATACTTGTTCAAGGTAATTTTGTGTTAAGTTTCATGAAAACCCCAGCTTGAGTGACACCAAGCAATTTTCTGTAAAATTCTTTTTTTGGTAACAATAAGCTTGACCTTTGACCGATGACGACCATACTTGTAAAAGATATGTCCAAGGTAAATGTGTGACTACGGCTGATTCAGTGATGACAAAATAATTTCTATAAAATTCTATAGATAGTCATGATGGACAGATAGTGACCATACTTGTGCTTGTGAAAATGTATATCCCAAGGATAACATTGTGAAAACTTAAATCAAATAATGTCATCATCGTCTTGAGTGGTGACAAGAATTGGGAGAGTAATTGAGACAGACTGGATGAAAACATAATGCTCTTTATCTCTCAATTACTAAAAGGTGGACTGGGGTCCTGATGGTCGCTGATTCGTTTTCCTGTGACAAATATGGTGTCTGTGGCCCTCCCTGTGGTGACAGGGAATTAGAACCTTGGTTGCAGAGGTGTTCAAGGGCGTAAACATTTAAAAAAGGACGTAGTTTTAATTGTAGATAGGATTATGGTCCCCTGCTAGCTATGCACTAGAGGAAATTTCCCCTAAGTTCAATTGGTTCAATCTGTAGATTGGCAGGCTGGGAGGCTGGAGGTCAGTGGTTCAAGTCCTTGTGAAATCACACTACTGCCTTCCCTGTTAAATTAAATACTTGCCAAATAACTCCAGGAAAAGTAGACCAATATATACTCCAGACTCACCTACGCTGTTGGTTAAGTTATAAAAATGTGTTGATTTGAAGTCTATGGTTGGCAGGATGGGGAACATGTTTGGTAAGATCTCCTCAGTGGTGCTGCTAACTGTAGACTCATCAGAAAACGGAGGTAGTGGATAGCTCCCTGTTAGTAAGAAGTTCGGCGTACCCTTCAGTACAATTTCCTCACCTACAAGTAAACCACATAGACAAACAGTGTCAATCTGATAGCACCTAGCTCCATTATTATACTTCAACATATATATATTTATTTTTTATTTTTTATTTATTTATCCTAGATTGATTGTTTTAATTCCAAAGCCATCAGATTTCGTTTTTCTCATTTTGATGATTTTAAAAATATTCACTAATAGCAATTTTATCTGGTGTCATTAAGCTGATGACACTTGTTATAAATCAGTTCATGGATATACAACTATAGAGTCCTAGGTCCAGTTCAAAGCATTAACTTCTAACTTTACTTAAAACTTTGATCTGTTACATTTTCAAAAAAGATTTCAATTTGAAACTAAATGGATTCAAAAAGATCACCTGCAGTCGATAAATACGCTAATGTTTAACTCATTTATCCCTGAAGACATTTGAACTCTTCCAAATCAAAGGCTGAAATAGTTCATTATAAATGAGTTAAAAGATTTGGGGAATAGAAGAAATAAGAAATTTCCTCATCGCTTCTATGTAGTGCCTCTGTCCCAAATTGGACCCAGCGCAATCACAAAGGTACTAAGAGGATTTTTTTTAATAACACCTATACCCCAAATCTTTTATAGTTGTCTGATTCATATTGTTATTTCCAATGAAATGGCAAAATACGAGTTAGAAAAACTTAAGGACAGATTTTGGTGTAATTTTTTTAAGTAATTTTTTAGATATTCCTCAAAATCTGAATTTTTAAAAGTTGTGTTAACAACTTGTTAACTCATTCACCCCTGAAATTTCATAATGAACTATTCTAACCTTTGAATTGGAAGGGTTCAAATGTGTCTTCAGGGATGCATGAGTTAATCTTCTTGGGTACTAAACAAGTGGCCCTTGAAGAGAGTTGTACTAAAATTTCTCAGCTTAACAACGAATAAAGGAAACTCATCTAAAACCGTTTTGGTCAATATACACTAACTGTAAGTCTCCGGAGTTTATCAGGAGCTTTTTAGGAGACAGACCGTGTAATAAAATTTGAGAAAAAGAATTCAACATAAAATAAAACCTTTTTTTTTCAAAACTTTGGTGAATCACTATCACAACTCTGAATACATAGACTTTGACTGTTGAACTTTATTTAAGACTAATCCTTTCTATATACAGTATACTGGGAAACTTTCTCCTGGTCAAATATTCACTATTTGTTGATAAATTGCACCTTCGCCCAGCGTAAATCTCACCCTTAACGTGAAAATACTATATACTGTATATTGGGTACTAACATTAACTGTCATTAAATGATAAATTCGCCCTTGGAAGGACAAAAAAGGCCAAAGATACTCCACGGTGAAAATTCCCGGTATACAGTAACTATATACTGATTCAGGGAATTCAGTCAATCATCAGGTTTTTCGTAAATTGATGCTTTTATTTACTTTAATTCCGTATTGGCAATTTTGAGGTGTCGAATTGGGAGAAAAGTATATTTTTCCCCCCCGGGAATGGGTCTTTTAAACAGACTTAAAACTTACTCTGATAAACTTTGATAAACTTCGGAGTGATAACCCACCTGAGTCTGGCCCCTACTTACCCATAAATGTGTAATGCGAATCAAACGCGGGCTTGACATGAAGCTGTCGGTCTGTGATGGCAGCTGGGCAGTGTCCATTGACAATAATGTTGGCCAGGCGTACCAGGTTAGTATTGAGAATGTGACTACAAAATAAAACAGATGCATTTAGCATCCAATACTCAAACTCAAACATTTGGCTAACATATGTAGCGGAACTGGACTGGATCGATCATCAAACCCCTGTCTGGCCGTTACATTTCTCTTTTCTCCTATCACACATATAAATTGAATTATTTGATCATTTTTTTTAAGAACAGTTCCTTGTCTAAATCTCAGGTCTGACGTAGGTGTGTGTACTCTGTTATTCCTGCCCCGTGAATGTTGAGGTCTGAATCATGTCTAATCCCTGTACTACCCACAGGAAAGATTCATTGATGTCAAGTAAACTTCCTCTAAGACTTTACCTGAGGTACACTTAATGCTTTCAAACGGAAAAAGTTTTTTTTTCTTCTTTAAGTTAAGGAAAATTCATGAAACTGGTGCCTAGCTACCAACATATTCCTTTCATGTACAAAATCAGGTATATCTTAACTAAGAAAATCCTTATTCTGTGTATATTTGAGACCTGACTCTGCTTTGTTTTCTCGTACATTCATGCATGCGACGCCCTGTAAAATTTCAGGTTGTAGTTTTACCTAGGTACTTGGGGAGTTGCCAGTTTCCAATGAGTTGGAAAGCTCAGTTTGATTTTTTTACTTCAACATTCCATATCGAGAAATTCTAGATCTGATTAAAGTTTGTGCACTTACAAGTGCAGGTGTATATGTTTTTGTTCCGAGAAACCACAGACTTGAGTTAGTTCTATATACTTACATACTCCTACTCCTAGGAATTCCGTATTCACGTTGGAAGTTCCACTTGATACAGGACTTATCGATTCTCCTCGGAAGTTTGTCCTTGGCTGGGTCCCATTTCTGACTCTGCAGGATGATCCGCTTCAGGAGTTTATTCTAAATTTAACCAAACAAACAACTATCATTTTATCAATAAAAGTCACCTTGAGCTTGTCTTAACCCTTTCACCCCTAGGTAACTTGAGTAGACTCTACCATACATTCATCTGGATGAGTCCATGAATGTCTACAGTGGTGAAAGGGTTGACATCCAATAGGATACAGAAATTTAGTACTAATCTCACCAAGTAATTTAAACTATATTAAAATAGTTATTGCAACTTAAAAGTGTATCTTAATCACTCTAACTGGCCCAGGCGTTTACACACTGGGAGTCTAAATTGGGGAGGTTATTAAACTATATAACCCAAGCTTCACCTTATCTAGCCAGTGATTTATAACCTTCACTTTACCTGGTTATTAGACTATATAACCTTCACTTTACCTGGTTATTAGACTATATAACCTTCACTTTACCTGGTTATTAGACTATATAACCTTCACTTTACCTGGTTATTAGACTATATAACCTTCACTTTACCTGGTTATTAGACTATATAATCTTTACTCTACCTGGTTATTAAACTATATAACCTTTACCTTATCTAGCCAGTGATTTATAACCTTCACCTTACCTGGTTATTAGACTATATAACCTTGACTTTACCTGGTTATTAGCCAGTGATTTATAACCTTCACTTTACCTGGTTAGAATGCTCCACCCTATCCATTAGGCTAGACACTCCCTCAGGCATTCCGTTGTAGACGATCGACTTGGTCAGATGCTGAGCTTGTCTGATACCTGAAGTGACACAAATAATTAACTGCATCAGAAAATCATCAGTACCAAATGAACTGTTCCTCCTGGGTTACAGAAAATATCGCTCAAATTCTGCACAGTAACCCAGATGAGTCACTTTGAGCTTGTCTTAACCCTTTCACCCCTAGGTAACTTGAGTAGACTCTACCATGCATTCATCTGGATGAGTCCATGAAGGTCTACAGTGGTGAAAGGGTTGACATCCAATAGGATACAAAAATTTAGTACTAATATCACAAAGTAATTTAAACTATATCAAAATAGTTATTGCAACTTAATAGTGTATCTTAATCGCTCTTATTGGCCCAGGCGTTCACACAAAGGGATTCTAAATTGGGGAGGAAACCAGATTACACAGAGAAAACCCATGTTGTCGGGCAGGTGACTCCATTACTTTCCATGTCTTGCTGCAAAGCGAGTGTGTTATACACTACGCCACCCCACCACCCAAAGACATATATGAAGTATGGTAGAAAAGAACAGTTGTTTGCATCAAGTACCTTCAATGAAGCGAGTCGTGTCAGTGAATTCCATCACTGGTTTAGTGTTGTAGCCAGGTAGGTCCTCCTCCGGACCCTTAGTTGGAACAACTGTGGCAGGTACAGCCACAGGTTCCAATTTCTCTGAAGTCCTCTCGTTGTTATAGGGGTCCTTGATTTCAATACCTGCAATTAGTATATAATTGTATTAAACATTAAATTTCCTTTCTGTACAAAATATGTCATTGTGTATTTATATATTCACCATACCCTGCAATGAAACCACAAACTGACAAATGTGAGGTGTCCAGTTGTATCAACAAAATGAAACATTGGTTATGGTAGTCAGTCGTGACACTTTTCTACAGTATATATATATACAGGCATCAAAAGCTATTTTCAAGTTAAATTTGTGCTATTTCCTCTATGTACAAAAACAACCATGGTTTGCTTGCCTTTTCAGCGCTTTGAAACATTTCGATTTTTTCCCTCATGCTTTTTAATAGTGATTTTTCTTCATCCTTTCAACAGGGGCATGTGCCTTTTTTGTGACTTTAGGAAATTATCAAAAAGCATGATTTTGGGAAAATACAGCAGCAATTAATCTAGGGGAAGGCCCGCCCCCAAATTTACCCTATAAAATCACTGTTTAGTCAGAAGGTGTGCAGTTTAACTGTTTGCAACAGCAAATTTAAATGGGCAAAGAAGACCAACGCAGAAAAATGCCTAACAAAATGGAGTTTTCGGCCTAGGAAGAAAGTTCACACAATTGTGTTAAATTGCGAAACAAGAAACTAAATTCCCACTGCAAATATAGCACACCGAATACATGGGATATGAATTTAATAGTAAACTGCAACGTCATTTCTATCTCCTGTGGTAAATGTAATGTTAGTGAGATAAATATAACTAGCCTGTAGAGTCAAAGGAGATCTGGAAGTGAAATCACAAGTTGCATTAGAAAGAAATACAGCAATATGAAAAATCAGCATTCTCATTTTCTTGAACGTCTGGCTCCAGTTGCTGAAACGTTGGCTAACTTTAACTAGAGATAAGTGAAATTTTCACCTCAATTTTTTTTCAAATAAGAAGTCTTTCAAAGAAAATGCATCTTCAAAACATATCAATCAAATCTGTATCAGCAAAAAGTGTTCTTGATTTTCCAAAAACCAATATATAACTTAACTTTTTTTCTAGATACATTTTTTTTACTGTGCATGGGTTTATAGATAGAAATTCAAAATCTAAGAAAACAAACATTTTGTATGTGTTTCATTCTGTTAACAAACACTTATGACTAATCATGGACTCTTTGGTCCAAAATTGTACAAAAATTAGTGAATTTTTGAGAACAGCTGAGATTTCCTAAAACATTCCATTCCTCACCTTTAAGTACCAGTGCTTTAGGTAAACCTTTATTATCAGCCACTTTGTATGGGTACTTGGCCGCCCATGCTCTTTTGAACGGCCTTACTATCTGGTGCTTTAAAAGTGGTGGAGTCAGTCTCATCTTGGATAACTTGGCTGAGAGATCTGCAATGATATGACAATGAACCTAAATAAAATGTCACCACCGTGACACAGAGTTTCAAAGTTTTTCGCAGCCATCGAGCCACTTTTTGTATATTAATGAGGTTGACATCAGCCTCATGCCGAGACTCGTGGTGTGATAGACTGGAAGCGTAGCCATTTTTTCGCTAAAATAACCCAACACTGCATGTTACGGCACAAAGCTGACATCAACCTCATTAATATACAAAAAGTGGCTCGATGAATGCAAAAAACTTTGAAACTTTGTCACGGTGGTCAAGCTAATGGTTATAAGCTTGACATGTACATATTCAATATTAAATTGCTATTTTATAAATACTTGCGCTGGGTGTGTGTGTCGGTATGTCTATATGTCATGGTGTGTGTAATGTACCTGTATTATATCAGGTTGTTATTGTGACGTGTGAGAGGCGAGAGATAATATTGGCCGAGAGCTCAAGAGACACTTTGACCTGCATGAACCCATATGCACATGGGAGCCTCACCTAAGCGCCCCATGTGTATTGCAACACGAGTCTAAGAAATATAACCCTGAAGGGAGCATGCAGCACTGATGTTTAAACTATACCTAGATCTGCATGTGTGCCTTAAAGCTTACAGCCACAAAGTAAAGTCCCTGTCTCCTTGTGTCTCCTTCAGTGTCTCCTTGTTGCGTTTTAAGTTTCATAAATAAAACCAACTATAATATATATTGACAATTTGTCTTGGAGTACTATATATATATATATATATATTGGAGTCCGGAAATCCATTTAGAATAGTGCACTCATGTGACATCTGCCATGGTGTGTGTTTTTGGAGGAAACAGAAATCATGTCCACGGAAGGAGAATACATTTTACGTGCATATCGGAGGTTTTTAAAAGAAAACTTATCCTTCTTTTCTTACATCAACTAGAAATGTTTTTGATACAAGAAAGTTAGGTGGGGTTGACTTTTCGACATCGAGAGCTTTATATAATCATTGAGGGCGGCATTTCTACCTAAAGTCTATCTAAATTAACCCCTAAACATGTAAAATTACTCTGAACACCTTGGTTAAGGTCTACTCCTATAACATATGAGGCCGCTGGTCAGCCTTTTTTCTACTGGATATGATTTTATCGACTGTTACGCGACCACTGTCAAGTGTCTCCCTGTGTAAACCTCTAACAATGTTGTGTAATATAGATGGGTCGGGTCGCTACAAAACATGTTAATGTCACAATAGTGTCCTAAATCTGGGGCAGAGTCGACGGGGTCAACATACCAGGGATGTTTTCTGCTATCAGGATGGTGCACTGTGACCTGAAAGGTAATGTTCGGGTAAGTGAAGATGTCACATTCCATAGCGTTTTGTTAGCAAAATCAAAAGTAAGGCTGCACAAGATCTTTACTTTTTGGGTTTTGAGTCTTGGGGTTATAAATATGATGTTTCGTTATAAATCATGGCAGTCAGACGTATTGATTTCTGGAGAGTGCCACGGCGTAGTATTAGACATTGTAACAGGAGAGAAAAATGCACAGCCAGACTGGGGTTCGAACCCAGGACCCTCCGAACTCCAGACGGACGCTTTACCAATTGATCTATCTCACTAGGGAATAGTTTTAGGGAAGTTTCCTCGCAAAGGGGGTAGTAATTACCCTATTTTCGATGAAACTTCCCCATTTTCGATGAAACTTCCCCATTTTCGATGAAACTTCCCCAAAAAAGTTTTATTTCCCCATTCCCGGTAGGACTTCCCCTTTTCTGTGAAATTTCCCCTTGGTCCGCTGAAACTTCCCCTTTCTGCTGAAACTTCCCCTTTCCGCTGAAACTTCCCTTTTCTGCTGAAACTTCCCCTTTCCGCTGAAACTTCCCCTTTCC
>NW_018406286.1:661377-683388 GCF_002113885.1 Mizuhopecten yessoensis | reverse complement strand
ATAGTCACAGCAAAACATTCCGTACTCAGCTGTTTACACAAGAATCGCAAACAATAAACTTCATGAGTACAAACGCTTTTCAATGTTGGTTAATCGCACTTAGATATAATATATACATAGTAATCATCGAAACACATCGATGTCTGATATGTCATTATAAATACACAAAATTCGGAGCATTGTTTTTAACTGACTGGCTTGAACAACGGTAAGGTATCGTCACAGGTAAACCGGTCTTTCTCACCAGATCTATTAATAGACTGACAGGCGCTCACTGTCGCTACAGCTGTCAGGCATGGTCGGTCAGTCGATCGGTGTACAGGTAAAGGTGACCGTTGTGCCTGGGGGGAAGTTTCAGCGAAAAGGGGAAGTTTCAGCGGAAAGGGGAAGTTTCAGCAGAAAGGGGAAGTTTCAGCGGAAAGGGGAAGTTTCAACGGAAAGGGGAAGTTTCAGCGGAAAGGGGAAGTTTCAGCAGAAAGGGGAAGTTTCAGCGGAAAGGGGAAGTTTCAGCGGACCAAGGGGAAATTTCACAGAAAAGGGGAAGTCCTACCGGGAATGGGGAAATCCTACCGGAATAGGGAAGTCCTACCGGGAATGGGGAAGTTTCATCGAAAATAGGGTAATTTCTACCCCCTTTGCGAGGAAACTTCCCAAAAACTATTCCCTAGTGTCTAGATCTGGTCGCAGACAATCGACCCAGTCCAGTTCCGCTACAGTGTGAGTAAGTTTAGGTCCAAATATAGCTGTAACAAATTATCAGGTCCCAGTCGACAGTCGTGTCGACTTTTTCCAGGACAGCACTTCAAGTAACATGGAAAATCTGGCATAATATAACGCGACCGACTCGAGAGGGACATAACTACATGTATATATATATGGACCTTCATCATCTACTGCATATCGCAACCTAGCTACTTACCATGGGAATTGGAATAGTAATTCACTATTTTAGGTAGCCGTCTGCCGGGCCTTAAGTTATAGAAAATTCTCAAAAAGATTGTTTTTTTCTAGTTTTTTGTTGACTGAAATGATTGAGGGGCGAAATGTCGGACAGAATATATATTCTTTGGTTCTTTCAGATCCAAATATTCCAATACTTTCAACATAAACAAATGCATTCGTATTTTTGCAGACCAAAGCCAACTCGACTCACCTTATTTATAATGTTGTTTGTCTGTTTGTCAGAATGACCCCATGCTTCTTCTTCTTAGAGGGGACCTGTCCGTATTTAGATACGTAATTCAGTCCATTTTCATACAAGCTCAGTTGAGTAAAAGAAATTACAATAAGTCATCAACAAATATTCTATAACTTATTTTAACATACATGTAAAAGAAATTTAGAAATAGGCATACACAAAGCAGGTTATTATCTTTATCTACTCTCATTTCTCAATAGTCCCTCCCTATGTAGTCCAAACGCACCTCCATTTTAAAAGAGTTCGACCAAGCATGCTTTTGGGAAATGATTCTGGCAACATAACCTAACTACGTGTGTAAGTATTTTGTGCATACAATGGCCGTTTATGTACGATGTAATATATATTGAATATTTCTATGAAATATGTATGGTGCAGTGTCCGGCACACAATGCAACATCATGATCATGGTGTCAGGTCGTTTCGGTAACAAGACGAAACTGTGTCGAAAGTCGTTTCGGGACTTTCGGGATTTTTCATTTTTTTTTTATCTTCTGTAGATTCCATTTTCTTTTTTCTTCAAAAATATTTTAATGTCAACTAGATTTAGACAACCGATTAGATAAAAATTATTACAACTTATCATAGCCATGAATAAATATATATAATATTCACACGGACAAAAATACACAACATAAAAAACATCGTTCAAACTACATTGCTGGATTTGATGAATTGATTCACATGTCCAAAATATATTCTACATGTTTCACGTTTTTACTTTCATGAAATTTAATTATAATATATAGCAAAAATAAAATGCTTAAAACATTGTTAGAATCAATGTTAACTCATTCGTCTTTTAATGTCAATAACAAAAACGGAGAATAAAGTGAATTGAAAAGATAATTACAATATCAAACAAGGAATTAACCTTTCAGAAATGTTATTTATAAGTGAAAATTGTATATGTCCCGAAACGACTTGATTAAGTCTTGAAACAACTTTCGGACTCCCTAAACGACTTGTTACCGAAACGACCTGTTACCGAAACGACTAAAATTCATGATCATGAAAATCGTCACAGGTCCAGTTTCTGTAATACTGTGTGCCACTGTGTGCCACATATTTATTGAGTCCGGTTTTAAGGTAGCAAATGTAAATACATATGTACTTCTTCACATCAGCGAGGATCTTTGAAGTAATGAAGGGAAAACAAGTCGGTTCAAACTTTTAGTTAAACTTGGGCAAGTTTCCTCTGGCCCTAGCACTAGACTTGGTGATATTGCTATAAATGACTTCTTCTGTAGAACTTAGCACTGGACATTAATCGTATTTGGTGGGATGCATTTATTGGAGGCGGGGATTCAAAATTGTACAAATGGTGGGGCTGACCCCCCAGGGGGCTGGGTGCGGGGCCAAAAAGCTGATATAAAAAAATAGGGACCTGGTTTCTGAGTCACAGCTTGGAAACAGTTTAGATCCCCACCGGCACCCCATAATTAATCATACATGTACAATTGCTGGGCATGAACAATTGCTTTGATATCCAGCTGAGCGATACAGGTCATCTGGGCCTCTTGTTATTGAGGTCCGTTTTAAGGTACCAAATGTAAATACATATGTACTTAACGTTAGGTGAAGCTTTGAAGTAATGAAGCGAAAACAAGTCGGTTCACACTTTTAGTAAATTTAAAATGCATGAAAAAATGTTTTTTTAGCCGACCTGGTCGGAAGGACCATGGTGAGCTTATGACATACTGCAGCGTCCATCGGTGCATGTGGTCCCTCTGGGTGAAGAGGGGCAGGGCTTATGATAGGGAAATTCCAGGTTAAAGTCTTCAAAATCCTTCTGCTTCTGTATTGTTGGAGGGATTTTATCCAAATTTGGCCTGAATCATCCTTGGGATATACTTCATAGCCAAAGGTTACAATCCTGCAGTTCCAGTCTACCTACACTTCATAGCCAAGGGTTACAATCCTGTACGTTCCAGTCTGCCTACACTTTATAGCCAAGGGTTACAATCCTGTACATTCCAGTCTACCTACACTTCATAGCCAAGGGTTACAATCCTGTACCTTCCAGTCTACTTACACTTCATAGCCAAGGGTTACAATCCTGTACGTTCTACTTACACTTCATAGCCAAGGGTTACGGTTACAATCCTGTACGTTCCAGTCTACCTACACTTCATAGCCAAGGGTTACAATCCTGTACCTTCCAGTCTACTTACACTTCATAGCCAAGGGTTACAATCCTGTACGTTCTACTTACACTTCATAGCCAAGGGTTACAGTTACAATCCTGTACGTTCCAGTCTACCTACACTTCATAGCCAAGGGTTACAATCCTGTACCTTCCAGTCTACTTACACCTCATAGCCAAGGGTTACAATCCTGTACGTTCCAGTCTACCTACATTTCATAGCCAAGGGTTACGATCTTGTACGTTCCAGTCTACTTACACTTCATAGCCAAGGGTTATAGTTACAATCGTGTACGTTCCAGTCTACTTACACTTCATGTCCAAGGGTTACAATCCTGTACGTTCCAGTTCACTTACACTTCATGGCCAAGGGATACAATCCTGTACGTTCCAGTCCACTTACACTTCATAGCCAACGGTTACAATCCTGTACGTTCCAGTCTACCTACACTTAATAGCCAAGGGTTACAATCCTGTACGTTCTACTTACCCTTCATAGCCAAGGGTTACAGTTACAATCCTGTACGTGCCAGTCTACCTACACTTCATAGCCAAGGGTTACAGTTACAATCCTGTACGTTCCAGTCTGCCTACACTTTATAGCCAAGGGTTACAATCCTGTACGTTCTACTTACACTTCATAGCCAAGGGTTACAATCCTGAACGTTCCAGTCCACTTACACTTCATGGCCAAGGGTTACAATCCTGTACCTTCCAGTCTACTTACACTTCATAGCCAAGGTTTACAATCCTGTACGTTCCAGTCTACCTACCCTTCATAGCCAAGGGTTACAATCCTGTACGTTCGAGTCTACTTACACTTCATGGCCAAGGGATACAATCCTGTGCATTCCAGTCCACTTACACTTCATAGCCAAGGGGTACAATCCTGTACCTTCCAGTCTACTTACACTTCATAGCCAAGGTTTACAATCCTGTACGTTCCAGTCTACCTACACTTAATAGCCAAGGGTTACAATCCTGTACGTTCCAGTCTACCTACCTTTCATAGCCAAGGGTTACGATCTTGTACGTTCCAGTCTACTTACACTTCATAGCCAAGGTTTACAATCCTGTACGTTCCAGTCTACCTACCTTTCATAGCCAAGGGTTACGATCTTGTACGTTCCAGTCTCCTTACACTTCATAGCCAAGGGTTACAATCCTGAACGTTCCAGTCCACTTACACTTCATGGCCAAGGGTTACAATCCTGTACGTTCCAGTCCACTTACACTTCATGGCCAAGGGTTACAATCCTGTACGTTCCAGTCCACTTACACTTCATGGCCAAGGGATACAATCCTGTACATTCCAGTCCACTTACACTTCATAGCCAAGGGTTACAATCCTGTACGTTCCAGTCTGCCTACATTTTAGAGCCAAGGCTTACAATTCTGTACGTTCCAGTCTACTTACACTTCATGTCCAAGGGTTACAATCCTGTACGTTCCAGTTCACTTACACTTCATGGCCAAGGGATACAATCCTGTCCATTCCAGTCCACTTACACTTCATAGCCAAGGGTTACAATCCTGGACGTTCCAGTCTGCCTACACTTTATAGCCAAGGGGTACAATCCTGTACGTTCCAGTCTACTTACACTTCATAGCCAAGGGCTACAATCCTGTACGTTCCAGTCTGCCTACATTTTAGAGCCAAGGCTTACAATTCTGTACGTTCCAGTCTACTTACACTTCATGTCCAAGGGTTACAATCCTGTACGTTCCAGTCCACTTACACTTCATGGCCAAGGGCTACAATCCTGTACATTCCAGTCCACTTACCCTTCATAGCCAAGGGCTACAATCCTGTACGTTCCAGTCTGCCTACATTTTAGAGCCAAGGCTTACAATTCTGTACGTTCCAGTCTACTTACACTTCATGTCCAAGGGTTACAATCCTGTACGTTCCAGTCTACTTACACTTCATCGCCAAGGGTTACAATCCTGTATGTTCCAGTCTACTTACACTTCATGGCCAAGGGTTACAATCCTGTATGTTCCAGTCCACTTACACTTCATAGCCAAGGGTTACAATCCTGTACATTCCAGTCTACCTACACTTCATAGAGATTGAATTGAGCGTAACCCTTGGAGTATCGACAATAATAGTACTCATACAATCTGTATGTTAATTATTTACTCACATCCTCTTTGGTTTTCAGGTAATGATGAAGAATCTTTGATCGCTGTATAACCAAGATGAAGATTCTACATTCTGTTCGCTCTCTATTGAAGTGGAAATACCTACCTGCCAGGACATGGTCTTCTATGGGGCAAGGGGAGACAACGCACACAAAATGTTTAGGAGACTACAGAAACCTGAGTTTCTATGGAAACACTGATATGCCAAGCATCTCAAAACCCTGTCATGGATTCAGAAAGGTGTTATACACACAAAGACTATGGTTTAAATCAGATAAGAAATTTTCTAACTGTATGTGTGTTGTCAACAGGTCTATTCACATTCAACATAGTGTGATGATGACAGAAACGGAGAAAGTTTATCCAGGCGATGGTGGTAAATCAACGAGTGAAAACATCAAGATTATGGAAAAGATTGAGAGCGATGTCAACGCTATAAGTAAAAGTGTCCTGGAGAAAATGGAGGAAACTGAAAAGGTTGGGGATGATTTGAGAATAATTCTGGTTGCATGTATACGACACTTGTACAGTTTACGTTTGTCTCTAGTCCAAATACAGCACTTTTTGACAGAAAACAAGGATATTTACAAACATCAACATTTTATTTCAATCACAACTTTCTTATACAAGAACGGTTTTAATGGTAGAAGAGTTTGCAAGCTTGTGTCGAAGTATCCCAAGGTTCTAGACATACCAAAAGATGAAGTTCGGGCGAAGATCGCACATTTGCGGGATCTTAGATTCATAAACACAAACATTCTGTTAATTATCGAAGGCTTACCAGAAGTGCTGCAAATCCCCACAAAGACTATCACCAAGCGCATCTCAGATCTACAGCACTTGTTCAAGTCGAAAGATGTTCTGGATCTTATAGGTAGGTCGCCTCCCCTTCTGATGGAAGACCTGGCTGTGATCACAGCAAAGTTCAATTATGTTTTCCATGTGATGGGTATCACCCAGAGACAAATCATGTACAGTAGTCTGTTTAAACACAGTCTGAATCATATCAGACAGCGGCATGCCTTCCTGGTACGTTCAGGGTTTTACAAAACAAGAGTAAAGAAGGGTCAGCTCAATCCCAACCCTGTCTTAGAAGATATTGTTGATATGTCAACCCGAGTTTTCTTAAAAAAATACGGAAACATGCCAATGTCTGACTACATTGCTTTTTGTGAATTGTTTGAACGCGAAACTCGTGATGCTGATGATGAGATAGATGAGTATTCTGATGGTGAAGAAACACATGATGAGGACTCTGATGATGAAGAAACACATAAATGGAAGAGATGATTACTGTTGTTTTGAAAATTTGACCATTCTATAAAAATATACAGAAATTGGTGTCCTCACCGTTTGTGTGTGGCAATTCCGTCTGACAGAAAATTT
This sequence comes from Mizuhopecten yessoensis, assembly GCF_002113885.1. Lineage (NCBI taxonomy): Eukaryota > Metazoa > Mollusca > Bivalvia > Pectinida > Pectinidae > Mizuhopecten > Mizuhopecten yessoensis. The sequence goes on along the minus strand of NW_018406286.1, from coordinate 676,513 downwards.
TAGTAAATTTATTTCTGCTAACTTTAAAATCATACTGGTATCTATTCAACCCTGGGTATGTTAATTAAACTTGTGATCACTTGACTTGGCCTGTTTTGTTTCTTCACTTTCAACAAATTAGAAAGGTAGGGCATGTAATTGAAAGCATGTTACGGGAAAAAAAACCTGGCTTAAAAAGTAAGTCATTTGCCATGAGCCTGACGAGAGTGATATAATCTTGAAAACTGCATTGAACATTTTCTGTGGCTAAAAGAGTTATAGAGCAAAAGATTCAGTTAACTTGTTATATGCCTGTTGTGTGATATAATGTCTGCAAAATATATAGAATATTGAACAAACTTTTGTTGATGCTTTTTTTGGTTGATATTGTTAAGTATTTTGTTCCGTGGAATAACTGTTGCATTATGTTTGATTGCTGAGTGTGGACTCTTTAATCTTCCCAGAGTTGCAATTTATACAAATTGAAAAGAAAACTCGTAGCAGTGAGGTCTAATATACTTTTATATAGTATTTTAAATGTTTAAAACACAGTAATTGACAGCATATAGTTTTAATATTAAGATTAGCTCAAACTGGAGAATTGTTTTCTCCTAAAATCAAGACCGCACCCAAATGCCAAATTTCCAATTAAAATTCCAGATCATTATTGAGAAGTAGAAAATGTCTGAAAAACTCAGATCATTTTGAAAAAATTGAAAGCATGCAGGACCTTCAGAAGATAATTCACATAGAATTTGTTTAGATGTACTTGTATGGTTATTCTTGTAAAGATCCTACATTTCAAATCAACCCATCAAGGAAGAAAGGGCCACAGTGGCCGAGTTGTTAAGGCGTCTGACATTCTGCTACCACTTGCCCTCCACCACTGGGTCGCTGGTTCGAGTCCTAAGTGGTGAAGTCGCCAGGTACTGGTTGCAGGTTGGTAGTTTTTTTCCGGACACTCCAGCTTTCCTCCACCACTAAAACCTGGCACATACTTACATGACCATAACTGTTAATAGGACGTAAAACACAATCAAACCAAACCAAGGAAGTAAAACTGAAGATTATTTATACGTTAATTCCACTGGTAGACTCTATACAATCAGTCTTTGAGATCACATAGTCTCTGCCTTTCAGCCTCCATACAAGTTTATATGTCTTGGAAATGTATGTGTAAAAAAAAGTTAACAACGTTGGTTAACATTTTGGATAAAGACTGCATATGGTGTTTCCGAAACGAGATTTAACTCATCCCTTTTGTAAGGAATCAGTGTATAAAATTCAAGTGTTATCAGCCAACAGGAACTTGATTTTGTGCACATAAGCATGTTTACTATTTGTAGTACCAGTGAACTTGACCTTTGACCTTAAGACATGAAAAGCAATCCGAAACAGGCACTTTCTGTAATAAAGCAGTATATGAAGTTGAGTGTTAGTGACCCAAGAGAATTTGAGTAATTGGATAAAACCATTGACCTTGGCCTTTGACCTTTAAATCTGATAGTCAATCTCAAACAAGTACTTTTGATAAGAATTAGAAATATATGAAACTTTACATAATCAGCACTCAGAAACAGGCTATTGAGCAAAACCATTTTTTTTATTGATTATGACAATGTCTTTGATCTTAAGACTTGACAAGCATAGGCACTTTTGATATGAAAGTAATGTGGGAATTTCAATTGGCCCTGGAAACTGGGGCTGTTGAGCAGAAGTCAACTGTTATTTATAGTACTAGTGACCATGACCTTTAGACCTTCAGATATTCTAAAGATTTAGCCAACAAGAACTTCAGTTATTATACGAAACTAATTTTCTATTTATCTTACCAATGACCTTGACCTTTGATCTTTAGACCATAAAGCGAAACCAAGCAAGCACTATATAAAGGGAAACGTAGATGAAGTATATCAAGTTTGATTGGTTAACAAAGACTCAATATATTGGATGGAAACCAATCTTCTACTTGTAAATGTTCATGACTGTGGACTTCCTGACCAGAAAAATAATTCCAAGCTTCCAGGTGAACCACAGTTAGTTAGTACCATGGATTTCAACAAATTATGACCAAAGATTGATAGGGGCCTTACACTACCGTCACCTGGGACCATATCTTCTCTCTTCTCATGTTGTATAGAATTGACATTGTATGCTGGATTTGGTGTAGTCTTTTGCGAAATGCATGTACATGTATATTAGATATTTTAAGTGTTACACAGACAGATTTTAATTAAAGATGATGTGTAGTGATGTATGTGGTTGTGATGTGGTGAAGGTTAGTGGTGGTGTATGATGGTAGTGTTATTTTTTTGCAGTGGTGGTGGTGAGTGTTGTTTATTGTTGTTGTGATGTGGTGAAGGTAAGTGGTGGTGTATGTCGGTAGTGTAAATTGTTGGCTGTGGTGGTATGGTGATTGATGGTGGTTGTGGTGGTGTTTGCTGTTGTTTGTTGTTTTGATGCGGTGAAGGTAAGTGCATGGTGGTGTATGACGGTAGTGTAAATTGTTGGCCGTGGTTTGGTGATTGATGGTACTGGTGATGGTGTGTTGTTTATTAGCTCACCTGGCCCGAAGGGCCGAGGGGCCTTATGCCACGATGCGGCGTCCAGCGTCCGGCGTCAATATTTTTCTTTAAACAACTTCATCTCAATAACCAAAAGGCATAGGATGATGATATTTGGTCAGAAGCAAACTGAGATAAAGGGCTACCAAGTTTGTTCAAATGAATGACCTTCACCTATTTTCAAGGTCACAGGGGTCAATTATGTTAAAAACTTTAAACAACTTCTGAATCACCAAAATGCCCAGGGTGATGATATTTGGCCAGTAGCATGCTGGGATGAAGGGCTACCAAGTTTGTTCAAATGAATGATCTTCATTCATTTTCAAGGTCACATGGGTCAATTGTCTTCAAAAATCTTTAAACATCTTCTTCTGAATAACTAAGAGACCTAGAGTAATGATATTTGGTCAGCAACATGCAATAAATGAAAATCCTAGGTTGATGCTATTTGGCAGTATCATGCTGTGATGAAGGGCTACCAAGTTTGTTCAAATGAATGACCTTGAATTATATTCAAAGTCACAGGGGTCAAATATGTTTAAAATCTTTAAATGACTTCTTCTGAATAACCATGAGGCCCAGAATGTTGATATTTAGCCAGTAGTATGATTCAATGAAGGGCTATCAAGCTTTTTCATTTGAATGACCTTAACCAACTTTCGAGGTCACATTTACTCACACATGTTTAAACATTCAAATGACCTAATTTCACTAAACAAAAGGATAGGAAGATGATGTTTTGCAAGTTGCATCGTGAGCTAAAGGGCTATAAGATTTGTTCAACATAATGACCTTGTTCGACTTTCAAGGTCACAGGAGTTAGGCCTCTTGTTGTTGTGATGTGGTGAAGGCAAGTGGTAGTGTAAATTGTTGACAGTGCTGGTGGTGGTGATTAATGGTGGTTTTTTCTGTTGTTTGTTGTTGTGTTGAAGGTTAGTGGTGGTATATGATTGTAGTGTAAATTGTTGGCAGTGATGGTGTGGTGATTGATGGTGCTGGTGGTGGTTTTTGTTGTTTGTTGTAATTGTGGTGAAGGTTAGTGGTGGTGTATGATGGTAGTGTTAATTGTTGAGCGTTGGTGTGGTGATTGATGGTGGTGTTTGCTGTTGTTTGTTGTTGTGATGTGGTGAAGGTTAGTGGTGGTGTATGTCTGTAGTGTAAACTGTTGACCGTTGTGGTGTGGTGATTGATGGTGGTTGCGGTGGTGTTTAATGTTGTTTGTTGTTGTGATGAAGGTAAGTGGTGTTGTATGACAGAAGTGTAAATTGTTGGCAGTGATGGTGTGGTGATTTATGGTACTGGTGGTGGTGGTGTATTGTTGTTGTTATGATGTGGTGAAGGTTAGGGGTGGTGTATGACGGTAGTATGAATGGTTGGCTCTGGTTGTGTGGTGATTGATGGTGGTGTGTGACGTTGTTTGTTGGTGTTGTGATGTGGTGAAAGTAAGTCAGGTAGTGTATGATGGTAGTTTAAATTGTTGGCCGTGGTGGTGTGGTAATTGGTGGTGGTGTTTGCTGTTGTTTGTTGTTATGATGTGGTGAAGGTTAGGGGAGATGTATGACAGTAGTGTAAATTGTTGGCTGTGGTGGTGTGTAGATTGGTGGTGGTGTGTGTTGTTGTTTGCCGTTGTGGTGAAGGGAAAAGGTGGTGAATGACGGTAGTGTAATTTGTTGAGAGTGGTGGTGTGGTGGTGTATGTTATTGTGATTTATTGAGTGGTGGTGTATGAATGTAGTGTAAATTATTGGCACTGGTGATTAATGGTGCTGGTAGTTTATTTTGTTGTTTGTTTGGTGATTGTGGTGGCTTTGTGGAGTGGTGCTGGTGATTGATGGTTCTGATGTTGGTGTGTGGTGTTGTTTGTTGTTGTTGTGGTGAAGGTTAGTGATGGTGTATGAAGGTAGTGTAATTTGTTGGCTGTGGTGGTTGATGTTGTTATTTGTGTGGTAGCAGCGTGGATTGGTGCTAGTTTGCTGGTGTGTAGTTTTAGATAATGCAGTATACTGATGTGGTAATGTTGATGATGTTTATTACTGCAACCACCGATCTACACCACAATCATTCATTAACACAGACCATAGACCAAAACCTCAACCACCAATCTAAACCACAATCATTCATTAACACAGACCATAGACCAAAACCTCAACCACCATTCCACACCACAATCATTCATAAGCACAAAAAAATGTGTGGGTTGGTGGTTGTGGTTGTGGTCTATGAATGTTTGTGTAAATTAATGATTGAGGTGTGGATTGGTTGTTGCTGTTTTGTGGTGTTTATTGGTTGTAGCAGTTTTGGTCTATGGTTTGTGTTAATGAATTATTGGGGTGTGGATTGGTGGTAGCAGTTTTGGTCTATGGTTAATGTTAATGAATGATGTGGTGTGGATTGGTGGTAGCAGTTTTGGTCCGTGGTTTGTGTTAATGAATGATTGTGGTGTGGATTGGTGGTTGCTATTTTGTCCTACGGTTTGTGTTATGAATGATTGGGGTGTGGATTGGTGGTAGCAGTTTTGGTCTATGCTTAATGTTAATGAATGATGTGGTGTGGATTGGTGGTAGCAGTTTTGGTCCGTGGTTTGTGTTAATGAATGATTGTGGTGTGGATTGGTGGTTGCTATTTTGTCCTACGGTTTGTGTTATGAATGATTGTAGTGTGGATTGGTGGTTGTGGTTTTGGTCTATTGTTTGTGTTAATTAATGGTTGTAGTGTGGATTGGTGGTTGTGGTCTATGGTTTGTGTTAATGAATGATTGTGGTGTGGATTGGTGGTTGTGGTCTATGGTTTGTGTTAATTAATGGTTGTGGTGTGGATTGGTGGTTGTGGGTTTGGACTAAGGTTTGTGGTAATTAATGGTTGTGGTGTGGATTGGTGGTTGTGGGTTTGGACTAAGGTTTGTGGTAATTAATGGTTGTGGTGTGGATTGGTGGTTGTGGTCTATGGTTTGTGTTAATGAATGATGTGGTGTGGATTGGTGGTTGTGGTTTTGGTCTATGGTTTGTGTTAATTAATGGTTGTGGTGTGGATTGGGGGTTGTGGTTTTGGTCTATGGTTTGTGTTAATTAATGGTTGTGGTGAGGATTGGTGGTTGTGGTTTTGGTCTATGGTTTGTGTTAATGAATGATGTGGTGTGGATTGGTGGGTGTGGTTTTGGTCTAAGGTTTGTGTTAATTAATGATTGTGGTGTGGATTGGTGGTTGTGGTCTATGGTTTGTGTTAATGAATGATGTGGTGTGGATTGGTGGTTGTGGTTTTGGTCTATGGTTTGTGTTAATGAATGATTGTGGTGTGGATTGGTGGTTGTGGTTTTAGTCTATGGTTTGTGCTAATTAATGGTTGTGGTGTGGATTGGTGGTTGTGGTTGGGGTCTATGGTTTGTGTTAATTAATGGTTGTGGTGAGGATTGGTGGTTGTGGTTTTGGTCTATGGTTTGTGTTAACGAATGATTGTGGTGTGGATTGGTGGTTGTGGTCTATGATCTGTGTTAATGAATGATTGTGGTGTAGATTGGTGGTTGTGGTCTATGGTCTGTGTTAATGAATGATTGTGGTGTGGATTGGTGGTTGCTATTTTGTCCTACGGTTTGTGTTAATGAATGATTGTAGTGTAGATTGGTGGTTGAGGTTTTGGTCTATGGTTTGTGTTAATGAATGATGTGGTGTGGATTGGTGGGTGTGGTTTTGGTCTAAGGTTTGTGTTAATTAATGATTGTGGTGTGGATTGGTGGTTGTGGTTTTGGTCTATGGTTTGTGCTAATTAATGGTTGTAGTGTGGATTGGTGGTTGCTATTTTGTCCTACGGTTTGTGTTAATGAATGATTGTAGTGTAGATTGGTGGTTGAGGTTTTGGTCTATGGTTTGTGTTAATGAATGATTGTGGTGTGGATTGGTGGTTGAGGATGAGGTCTATGGTTTGTGTTAATTAATGGTTGTGGTGAGGATTGGTGGTTGTGGTTTTGGTCTATGGTTTGTGCTAATTAATGGTTGTGGTGTGGATTGGTGGTTGTGGTCTATGTTTTGTGTTAATTAATGGTTGTGGTGTGGATTGGTGGTTGTGGTTTTGGTCTATGGTTTGTCTTAATTAATGGTTGTGGTGTGGATTGGTGGTTGTGGTTGGGGTCTATGGTTTGTGTTAATTAATGGTTGTGGTGAGGATTGGTGGTTGTGGTTTTGGTCTATGGTTTGTGCTAATTAATGGTTGTGGTGTGGATTGGTGGTTGTGGGTTTGGACTAAGGTTTGTGGTAATTAATGGTTGTGGTGTGGATTGGTGGTTGTGGTCTATGTTTTGTGTTAATTAATGGTTGTGGTGTGGATTGGTGGTTGAGGTTTTGGTCTATGGTTTGTGTTAATGAATGATTGTGGTGTGGATTGGTGGTTGAGGATGAGGTCTATGGTTTGTGTTAATTAATGGTTGTGGTGAGGATTGGTGGTTGTGGTTTTGGTCTATGGTTTGTGTTAATTGATGGTTGTGGTGTGGATTGGTGGTTGTGGTTGTGGTCTAAGGTTTGTGTTAATTAATGGTTGTGGTGTGGCTTGGTGGTTGTGGTTGTGGTCTATGGTTTGTGTTAATTAATGGTTGTGGTGAGGATTGGTGGTTGTGGTTTTGGTCTATGGTTTGTGTTAATTAATGGTTGTAGTGTGGATTGGTGGTTGCTATTTTGTCCTACGGTTTGTGTTAATGAATGATTGTAGTGTAGATTGGTGGTTGAGGTTTTGGTCTATGGTTTGTGTTAATGAATGATGTGGTGTGGATTGGTGGTTGTGGTTTTGGTCTATGGTTTGTGTTAATGAATGATTGTGGTGTGGATTGGTGGTTGTGGTCTATGATCTGTGTTAATGAATGATTGTGGTGTAGATTGGTGGTTGTGGTCTATGGTCTGTGTTAATGAATGATTGTGGTGTAGATTGGTGGTTCCGGTTTTGTTCTCGGGTTTGTGGTTTGATTTAATTTTGTCCAACGCCATATTACCAGCTAAGGGCATTCAAGGACGTGCCTCAATGTGTGTAGTGCATGCGTGATTGCATGTGTGTGTCCATGAGGCAGGGTATGTTGGTGTGCTTGCCTCCTTGTGATATCACTATATTGTCGGTATCAGATCCGCACTATCTCACTGAAATGCCATGTGATTTCATAACTCGCAAGGATTCCGTCGGGATTTCATCATCCCACCAGAATCCCGGTATGTATCAAACCAGGATGAGATGGGACAAACCGGGATACCGGTATTGTTTGACCGGGATGAAATTGACAATCTGGGATCAGTAAATGATAGACCTGGATGTGTCAAACCGGGATAAGATGGATCAAACTCGAATAAACTTGGTAGGAAATGAGACAAAATCAATTAGGTTAGCAAAGATAGATTATGATTATTGGTAATACACAGTCTGATAAACAGGGACTGTCTGTAATGAATAGAGATACAGCCAAATAATCTTAACAAATGAATTGGTGAAAACAACTTGTATTAAGTATCCAACTTAAAAATACATCTGATAAATATTGTTATCAATGAACAGCCACAGTTTAAATATAAATCTAAAATTCTGAACTAGCATTTTTCAGAGTCCATCAGTGAAATTGTTTTCTTTGTCAAAATTAATGAGTTGTATCACTAGTGACTACAAAATGCTGACTTTCCTTGTATCATGGAAATATAACCCAACCATGCTGACTATACTTGTACAATGCTAAATATAACCCAACAATGCTGACTTTTTACTGAAATTCACTTTATATTACCATGGTTAGGTTATACTGAGCTTTGTCGTTTTAAAGTCAGCATGGTCGGATAAAAGTCAGCATTTTTAGCCAACCATCAAACCACCCTGCGTCCGTGGTCCGTCTGTCCGTCCGTCCGTCCGTCCTTAAACAATTCTTGTTACTGGTATTTCTAAAGAAGTACCAGAGAGATGTAGGTTCCCCTTGGTCCTTAGCTGTGCAGGGCAACTTTTAAGACTGATCGGATAAACAACATGGCCGACAGGCAGCCATCTAGGATTTTGAAAGTGAACGTTTGTTATCGTTATTTCTCTGGAAGTATCAGAGGGATCTTTCTCAAATTATATATGTAGGTTCCCCTTGGTCCTTAGCTGTGCAGGGCAGTTTTGAGACTGATCGGATAAACAAAATGGCCCACAGGCGGCCATCTTTGAATTTGATATTGAAAGTTTATTATCGCTATTTCTTGGGGAAGTACGTGAGGGATCTTCTCAAATTTTATATTTAGGTTCTCATTGGTCCTTAGCTGTGCAGGGCAACTTTTGAGACTGATCGGATAAAAAACATGGCCGACAGGCAGCCATCTTTGATTTTGATATTGAAAATTTGTTATCGAGATTTCTCGGGAAGTATTAGAGGGATCTTTCTCAAATTTTATATGTATGTTCCCCTTGGTCCTTAGCTGTGCAGGGCAACTTTTGAGACTGATCGGATAAAAAACATGGCCGACAGGCAGCCATCTTTGATTTTGATATTGAAAATTTGTTATCGAGATTTCTCGGGAAGTATTAGAGGGATCTTTCTCAAATTTTATATGTATGTTCCCCTTGGTCCTTAGCTGTGCAGGGCAACTTTTGAGACTGATCGGATAACAACATGGCCGACAGGCAGCCATCTTGGATTTTTGATAGTGAAAGTTTGTTATTGCTATTTCTCAAGCAGTACCAGAGGGATCTTTCTCAAATGTAATATGTAGGTTCCCATTGGTCCTAAGCTGTGCAGGGCAACTTTTGAGACTGATCGGATAAACAACATGGCTGACAGGCAGCCATCTTGGATTTTGATATTGAAAGTTTGTTATCGTTATTTCCTCGGGAAATATCAGAGGGATCTTTCTCAAATTTTATATGTAGGTTCCCCTTGGTCCTTAGCTGTGCAGGGCAACTTTTGAGACTGCTCGGATAACAACATGGCCGACAGGCAGCCATCTTGGATTTTTGATAGTGAAAGTTTGTTATTGCTATTTCTCAAGAAGTACCTGAAGGATCTTTCTCAAATTGTACATGTAGGTTCCCCTTGGTCCTTAGCTGTGCAGGGCAACTTTTGAGATTGATCGGATAAACAACATGGCCGACAGGCAGCCATCTTGGATTTTGATATTGAAAGTTTGTTATCACTATTTCTCGGGAAGTACGAGAGGGATCTTTCTCAAATTGTAAATGTAGGTTCCCCTTGATCCCTTGTTGTGTATGTTATATTTTGAGACCGATCATAAAAACAAAATGGATTTAGAGAAGAACTAAACAGATCTTTCTCATATTGCAATGATCAAATCTATTTCTTTCACATTAAGTACTGTACTAGTAAATATGTGAAATGACAAACTCACTTTGAAGGTTGGCTTTCATACACATCAGTATTAAGTTTAGATCAAAAGTTACCTCAAGGTGCAGTTACTGTTAACATGACTCGATCAAACAGATTAGAGGAAAGAAGAGAAAAGATCGAACTGACAAAGAACTAATGAAGATGGTACAAAGGTGGGCGCCAATATTCCTCTGGGATCTCTTGTAAGACATCTGACCCCAGTGACCTTGAAAGTGAATCAAGGTCATTAATTTGAATAAACTTGGTAGCCCTTCATCCCAGCATGCTACAGGCCAAATATCAGTAGTCTGGGCTTTTTGGTTATTGAGAAGAAGTTGTGTGAAGATTTGAATATATTTGACCCCTGTGACCTTGAAAGTGGGTCAAGGTAATTAATTTGAACAAACTTAGTAGCCCTTGATTCCAGAAACCTACTGGCCAAATATCATTCTAGGCCTTTTGGTTACTGAGAAGAAGTTGTTTAAAAGTAAAAAGTTGACGCCGGACAGATGACGCACCATGGCATAAGCTCACTGGCCCTTAGGGCAGGTGAGCTAAAAACATTAAACTACTTCTTTTGAATAACCAAAATGCACAGGGTGATGTTATTTGGCCAGTAACATGCTGAGATCAAGGTCTACAATGTTTGCTCAAATAAATGACCTTCACCCATATTCAAGGTCACAGGGGACAAATATGTTAAAAACATTAAGCAACTTCTTCTGAATAACCAAAACGCACAGGGTGATGATATTTAGCCAGTAGCATGATAGGGTAAAGGGCTATCAAGTTTGTTCAAATGAATGACCTTCACCTATATTCAAGGTCACATGGGTCAAATATGTTTAAAACATTAAGCAGCCTCTTCTAAATAACGAAAATGCCCAGGGTGATGATATTTAGTCAGTAGCATACTAGGATGAAGGGCTACCAAGTTTGTTAAAATATATGACCTTGAATCATTTTCAAGGTCACAAGGAGAAAATATGTTCAAAATAATTAAACAACTTGTTCTGAATAACCAAAAGGCTCAGGATGTTGATATTTAGTCAGTAGCATGCTGGGATCAAGGACTACCTTGTTTGTTAAAGTGAATGACTTTGACTTATATTCAAGGTCACAGGAGTCAAATATGTTTAAAACCTTTAAACAACTTCTTCTTAATACCGAAGAGAGAAAGGATAATGTTATTTGGCCAGTAACATGCTGGGATGAAGGGCTACCAAGATTGTTCAAACGAATGACCTTCATCTATTTTCAAGGTCACAGGGGTCAAATATGTTAAATACCTTTCAACAACTTCTTCTCAGTAACTAAAAGGCTGGATGTGATGATATTTGGCCAGTATCATGCTTGGATGAAGGGCTACCAAGTTTGTTCAAACAAATGACCTTCACCCATTTTCAAGGTCATAGGGGTCAAATATGTTAAAATATTTGAATGACTTCTTCCGAATATCAAAGAGGCCTAGGGTGATGATGTTTGGCCTTTAGCATGCTGGGATGAAGGGCTACCAAGTTTGTTCAAACAAATGACCTTCGCCCATTTTCAAGGTCACAGGGGTCAAATATGTTTAAAACCTTTAAAACTATTTCTCAATAACCAAGAGGCTGAGGGTTATAATATTTGGCCTGTAGCATGCTGGGATGAAGCGCTACCAGGTTTGTTAAAATGAATGACCTTGACAATTATTCAAGTTCTTAATGGTCAAATATGTTTAATACCTTTAAAAAACATTTTTTCAACAAGAGGCCCAAGAGGGCTTGTATCGCTCACCTGAATATTTAAGCAGTCATAGCAAAATATTCTCATTAAATATTATATTGCACTAAAATTATTTCCCTCGCAAACTTTGTTGGCTCCATCTGTTGAAACTACCAGCAAAATATTATATATTATTAAGATTCTATGCTTTTTGATTCTTCTTCAGAAGTTGCTTGACATATTTTTCCCTGTGATCTTGTAAGTAGGTCAATGTCATTTTCCTTCTCAAATTGGTAAGCTCTATTCCAAAAAGCTACCAGCCAAATCTTATGAATCCATTCCTTTTAGTTCTCAAGAACAAATCCATTAAAATGTTGTTGACCTCTGTGACCTCTAAAGTAGGTTGAGGTCATTTTCATTCAAAAACTTTGTTTGAAGCCACCTGCCAAATATTAAGATTTTATAACTACCAGTTCTTCAGAAGAAGTCGTTTAAAGTGTTTGACATATCTGCCTCATGTGACCTTAAAAGAAGGTCAAAGTCATTTTCATTCTCAAACTTTGTTCGGCTCTTTCCTAGGAAGCTACAAGCCAAATATAGAGATTATATACCTTTCAGTTATTCAGAAGAGGTCGTTTGAAGTGTTTGACACATTTGACTCCTGTGACCTTGAAAGAAGGTCAAGGTCATTTCATTCTCAAACTTTGTTGGGCTCCATCCAAGGAAGCCATCAGCCAAATATGAAGATTCTATACCTTTTAATTCTTCAAAAGAAGTCGTTTGAATTATTTTGACATATTTGACCCCTGTGACCTTGAAAGTAGGTCAAACTAATTTTCATTATCAAACTTTGTTGGTCTCTATCCCAGGAAGCCACCAGCCAAATATAAAGATTCTATACCTTTCAGTTCTTCAAAAGAAAACGTTTGAAGTGTTTGACACATTTGACCAATGTGACCTTGAAAGTAAGTCAAGGTCATTTTCATTCTCAAACTTTGTTGGGCTCTATCCCAGGGAGCCATCAGCCAGACATGAAGATTCTATACCTTTTAGTTCTTTAGAAGAAGTTGTATGAAGTTTTTGACATATTTGACCCCTGTGACCTTGAAAACAGGTCAAGGTCATTTTCGTTCTCAAACTTTGTAAGGCTCCTACCAACGAAGCTTTCAGCCAAATATCATGACTCTAGGCATGTCCGTTCTTTAGAAGAAGTTGTTTAAAGGAAAAGTTGACGGACGCGGACGGACGGACGCCGCGCCACAGCATAAGCTCACTGGGCACTTCGTGCCAGGTGAGCTAATAACCAAAAGTCCTAGGATGATGCTGTTTGGTCAGTAGCATGCTAGGATGAAGGACTACCAAGTTTATTCAAACGAATGACCTCAATATATATTAAAAGTCATATGGGGTCAAATATGTTTAAAACCGTTAAACGACCTCTTCTCAAAAAGCAAAAGGCTAAGGGTGATGATATTTGGCCATTAACATGCTGGGATAAATAAAGGACTACCAGGTTTTCTCAAGTGAATGACTTTCGCCCATATGCAAGCTCACAGTGGTCAATATATGTTTAAATCTTTAAATGACTTGTTCTGTATAACCAAAAGGTCCAGGGTAGTGATATTTTGCCAGAAGCATGCTTGGTTGGACAACTATAAACTCTGTTCAACCTTATGTCCTTGTTCGACATTCAAGGCCACAGGCGTCATATGTTTAAATCTTTTGATTGGTTCTTATGAGTCAAACACTGATATTCTGCCTGTAGCTGTATTTTAGTCTACTTTAAAGATTATTTGTGAGATTAATACCAGGTGAGCGATGCAGGCCCATTGGGACTCTTGTTCTTACTTCCCCACAGAGAATTATGGGCATTAAAATCGCCTAGGGGTTGTACCAGGGTTTAAGTAGATGTTAAATACTGCCGTTATATTTTTACTGTTGTGTATTTCAGCTCCGATTATATCGATCTTTGGGGATATATTTTTTAAGTTTATTGTTTTATAAGCTATGTTATGTTTAATATATAAAGCTAATCCTGTTGAATTACTATCTGTTTTGAGTGGTAGATAGAATCCTTTTATTTTTGTGAGTTTTTAACCTTGGTTTCTTGGATTAAATGATATCTAGACCTGGATTTTTATTTAAAAAGTCTAGAAATTCATGTAAGTTTGGTTGTAGACCGCGAGCGTTCCAGGTTAGAACAGAAAGAGCGCTCGCGGTCTATTTAACTATCTGTCCTGACATTATTTATGTTAATCTAATTTTGTTTTTAGTTTCTTTATCCTTTCGCCCTATTGGAATAGTTCTTTTTTGGTAGATCTGAGGTCGTATCTTTCTGTCGTGCTATTTGTTCTTGATTTAGTTTTTCATTCGTGCTATTTGTTCTTGATTTAGTTTTGGTTTTGGTTTTGTTTTTCATTTTCTTTTTAAGTGGTAACGGTGTTGGCGGTGTAGGTGGTATGGATGCATCTGTGTCCAAGTGTGTGTCAGCGTTTAGATCGGTGAGTGTGTCAGTGGGTGTATCGAATAGATCGAAGAGTAGAGGTGAATTAATTATGGGGGAATATGCTGATGAAGTCGGTGACGGCATTGGTGTGGTGTCTATTTTGTCCTCTGGGTGGGCTGTGACATCTATTCCTATCCATATTTCTTCCATCACTGTATTGTGGAATGTGTCGTATAGTTTAATTTGGTTTTCTTGTAGATTTGCCAAAGGTATAAAAAAAAACACACATTGTGTTTGCAAATTGTTGTTTTCCTAATTCCGTATTTGCTTGTTTTATGTTCATTCTCATAGGTGTACCTGTTTCGGTTTTAAATTCTGTGTGGTATGTTTTGACGTTAGTGACGGCTTCTGCATATGTCTCAGTTTGTGTACTAGCATTTACCTTTTGGGTGGGTTTGTTAATTCTAATGTTGTCTTGTAATTTGTTTGTCGTTTTTATAAATGGGGTGACTTTGAAAATTCTGTCGCCATACCTGATCTTACGTAGTACGTTAGGGGACTTGAACAGGAGGAGGATTGATGTTGTTTCTTTTCCTTAAAAGTTTAAAATTCTGGTGGCCTTTACTATAAGGGGACTACAGAACAAGAGGCCCAATGGCCTGCATCACTCACCTGGTATTAATCTCACACTTGAAATGTTAAAAGTGGACTATTATACAGCTACAGGCAACATATCTGTGTTCGATCCATTTGAATCTATTAAATGATTTTAAACATATGATGCTTGCGAACTTGAAAGTTTATAGCCTTCCATCCCGGCATATTTCTGGCTAAATATCATTACCCTGGACCTTTTGAATAATCAGAACAAGTCATTTAAAGATTTAAACATATTTGATCCCTGTGACCTTGAATATGAGCAAAGGTCATTCATTCGAACAATTTTGTTTGTTTGTTTGATTTTGTTTAACGTCCTATTAACAGCTAAGGTCATTTAAGGACGGCCTCCCCTGTGTGCAAGATGCATGCGTGTAGTGTATGTGTGTGTATTTTGGGAGGTTGCGATATGTTCGTGTTTGTCTCCTTGTGATAGCGCGGAACTGATGCCGACTTTATAGTGCTACCTCACTGA